>NC_051154.1:271506872-271546074 GCF_013339745.2 Dermacentor silvarum | reverse complement strand
CCTGGCAAGCGTGTGCGGCTGTGTGTCGGGTTAGGATTTGCCGCGGCATGCTGTCATTCGAACTTCGTCGCACACTTTTTGGATATCTCGAATTAGGTGCGATTCTCCAGTGCGATTCTCAACACATAAAGATATGTGTGGATGAAAATGTCACTGCCTCTAGCTAATTTGCCATTTAGGCAACGGTCCCCAGACACGAAAAAAATATGTAATAATTAGTCTTCTGAAGCTCACATTATTTGCGGCAATGTCCGCCTCGCCTATGAACTCGTTTGTGAAAACACCACGTTCGTTTCGCTGATTACTTTTTAAAAATAAAAATCTGCATTCTCTAAAAAAAACATCCTATGTATAGTGTTGTTTCACATGTTCATATAAATTAGGCATTCTTATTTTCTATTAGTAAAAAGTCACCGAATAAGTATACTTTAAAAATCCTATGTTGCAATGAGCTGGACTGTTTTAGAAAACGAATGTAGTGCTTCCTTTTACTGAATTGAACCAGTGGAGGTTCGACACTCGAAACAGAGTTAGCTGGTGCGTAAACTCAAACGCAGGCAGCAAGCAGTAAATAAGCCTTCTTATAGTCAAAAGAAACCCTAAATTAGAAATCACCTCCCTACATGAGAAATTTACTGCTGCTACGGCTTTATAAATACAAAAAGCGCAGCAGATCCCTTGTGATAACACGGCGGTCTACGAAGAGCGGGCGGCGCCGCGGCACTCACCTATAGGGCCTTTACACGATGATGATGATGATGATGATGATGATGATGATGACTTATTGGCATTCCCTTTGAAACGGGGCGGCGACAAATAGTCACCTAGCCTGCTTGATTTAATCAGGTATACTATACATGTTCTTTATCTAGCATTTTTGTATACCTCTCATTATTTTTTTTTCAAAAATTTACCTTGTGCCGCTGCCTATGATTTTAAGAGATCAGGTCGTATCCATCTTTTCCCTGCTTTTTTTCCACCAGTACTCCAATCGTCTCTTGCTGATCTCTACGGCTGATCTGTTTATGTTTCCTTCCACTTTGAATCCAAGCGCTTCTGGGAGTTGCACGTTACAGTTGCACGCTGGGTGGATCCCGTCGCATTCCATCAGGATGTGCTGAGTGGTTTCTGGATCTTTACTGCAGCATGCACATGTCTCATCTAGTTCCAAATATTTGTTCCGATATGTTTTCGTCCTTAGGCAACCGGCTCGAGCCTCAAATAGCAAGGCACTGCCCTTTGTGTTATCGTACAGATTTTCCCTTCTAATTTCTTTCTTCTCATTCTTGTAAATCTCCATTGTCCTTTCTGTTTCCATTCTTTGCATCCAATTCACGGTCTCTATTTCTCTCACTTTCTTTCTGATGACTCCTGGTTGTCTATTTGCAGTTTCGATTATCCTGTACTAGGTTGCCAACTTCCTTGACCTCTTCCTCCATTCTGTGTCTACGCTTTTCATGTAGAGATACTTGTGCACTTTAGCCGCCCATTTATTTTCATCCATGTTCCTGAGCCTTTCTTCATAACTAATTTTGCTCTGTGCTTCTCTGACTTCAAAAGAGGCCCAACCCATGTCACCCTGCACTGCCTCATTTGTGGTATTACCGTGGGCTCCCAAAGCCAAACGGCCTACTGATCTTTGGTTAACTTCCAAACCCGCCAATATATCCGATTGTAAGCATATAATGGCATTTGCGAATATTAGCGCTGGCACCATTACTCCTTTCTAGATTCCACGCACCACCTCATACTTATACACCTCATACACCTCATACACCCAAACGCACTGCAGCGCTCCTAGCGGCAGCCGCCGACATTCATTGCAAACGGTGCCACCCGCGGGAGGCCGCGGTTGGCACACTAGCCAGTATATTCTAGGCACTATACATCATGGAGGAAGGTTTTTCCTTCCTCCATGCTACAGTGGCTAGAATAAGTGTGTCGAACGCGCCGGCTCGCGCGTGCCCCTTTGGGAGGAAACCGCCAGGTGGCGCTGACACACGCTTACATGGTCGTGGCCGAGTGGAGCTCAGCGCAGCAGGAGCAGCGTACCAATGAATAAGTTCAATTTTTGTTTATTATTATTTGGTTGATAGAAGTGTTAGGATAGCCGAGCTATATATATATATATATATATATATATATATATATATATATATATATATATTGTTTTTCAGGCTTTTTTAGTTTCTTGGTTAGTTTGGTAGGACGTTAGTAGGTAGCGAATAGTTCTATTTTTTGGAAGCGGGTTGTGGCGCACGTGTATATATATTGTTTTTCATGCTTTTTTAGTTTCTTGGTTAGTTTGGTAGGACGTTAGTAGGTAGCGAATAGTTTTTTTTTTTTTTTTGGAAGCGGGTTGTGGCGCACGTGTTGCATGGTGAAAGCAGTGTAAAGCGGCAGTTTTAAACCGCGTTAGGGAAGCTAGCGGAGGTAGCCGGATAGCGAGTTTGCCGTACGGCTTACCGTGAGGCTTTGTTCAGGTATTTTGGTGGGCTTTCTCGTTAGGTGGTCGGGTGGACAATGGTGCGGCAGGCTAGGAAGGACAGGGGTGATGACGAGCTGGTGCAGTGCGAGGAGTGCAAACGTTGGTGTTTTTTGGACGAGACGCACTTCGCCAGTTTAGCCGACGCTGAGGAGGTTAGCTTCGCGTGCAGGTCGTGTGAAGGATTTAAGGGGGCTGTGCGGCGGATGGAAGGGGAATGGGCAGCCAGTGTGGAAGAGCTCAAAGGGGAGCTGAAGGTGGAGCGAGACCGGAGAATTGAGCTCGAAACTCGGATCGGCGAAATGCTTCACAGGGAGGGGCCCGAGGCCGTCCTGGTAATGGCCTGTACACGGTCGAGCCGCCTATGGCCGCAAGCCGCACCGCCCTCGCGCGGTCCGCTTAAAATGGCCGCTCTGACGTCACGAGAGGCGGTCGTGAACTTTTTCCAGCATGCAGCATGTATGCGGCGACCGCACAAACATGGCGCTGGTTCGAAGCGAAGCGAAGCGCGAGGCCTAGGCGCCTAGGCTGCTGTGGCAGTTTGTTTTTTGTGGTTTTTTTGGTATCATTGCAAGAGTTATCGAGCACTCGCAGAGATAGTCGTCGAACGCAGCAATCCGCTGTACCCTGCCTGACCTCTTCAGTGCGTGCGATCGTCAACGGCAACAGACGGAAATATGTTGTGTTTACAAGAAGTTCGGAAACAATGAAACCGGCGATTTCGTGTGTTGGGCCGTATTTCGCGTGTGCAGTACCCGCAGTACAAACGCGAAGGCCATCACATACACGCGCATACTAAGCATGACACATGCATTCAGTACGCGCCAGGATGAAAACGAGTGCGATCGCCTACCTCAGCGTATGTTGTGCCTAGGTGTTGTGTGCGCGCGCTTCATCGCTGCGAAGCGCGTACGTGTATGTGCATTGTGCAGTGCTGTGTTTTGTTTTTAAGAAGTGACGATACGACCTGTATCGATGAGCTTTATTGTCGCGTCATCGCAGTCATTCGTAATGTGCTGTTTGTGCTTGGCTTCATGTAAGCTGTTTTGGGGGTTGCGATGCGCCTTGGTGATCGTGAACACGTACAGAACGTTTGAGTGCTGGTGTTCTTACTTTACGAAGTGAAGGCTACTGTTACGTATACGTGCAATGTGTCGCAGTGGTGCTAGGCGTTTAAGTGTTCGTTTTGTGCGATGTGCATATGCTCTGAAGTGAACCATGCATACAGAACGGTTTGTACAGAACATTAGACCCAAAATTCAAGGATGCCAAAATTCAAGGAGGCGGGAGCAAACCGTACTTGTACACATACATTGAAAAATAATGAAACCTCTTTCTCCTTAGCCGAACTTTCTTGTAGCTAAGCAGCTGCTGAGTTGGACACACACTCTCTGCACATTTTACTCTTTACGAAGAGGGGAGGCTAGGGAACAGCTTAAAAGTTATATCACTGCTCCGTGTATTGCAATTATTAATTTTGTGCTAGGAGTCATGTGCTGTAATGTAAACAATTCAAATGTGCCGCATGCTATTTTTTGCGGATGTGACGACACTGCACCGCACCTTCTCTGCCACTGTCCAACCTTTCATGCTGAACAATGTGCTCTGCGAGTTATACTGCATCTCAGCAGGTCCTTGCACCACTGAGGCACCTACAGGGCTTCTTAGCCAATAGGAAGGTTGAATGCCCCTCAAGATGTGTTCATCCGCGCTACGTCAGCTGCTCAGCGTCTGCTTGCCATCCTTTCGATACATCCAGCACTGTTGGTGCAGTGATGCAACAAATGTTCCTATGTTGTAACTATATAAGCTGCGTTTCCATGAATGCTACTGTGGGCTTCGCTTCATCGACACGCTATCTGAGCTGTTCAATGCAGCCTCCTTAGCCAGTTTTAGTAAAAGCGAACCCCCTGATGAAGGTTCACATGCACCGTGCCATCTGCTCAGCGCATATTTGGCGTTTGCTCACCACTGTCATCACGTACCATACTAGAGCAGAGTAGGAAATTAATAATGCAGTGAACAATGAAACCTTCGTAGCGTTCTGCATCGTCAATGCATCACCATCGCTACTGCTGTGGTACCATCTGCTAAATCGAAATCGAATCACTTTTACTGCCTGTGTAGTCCTAGCAGTGTCAAAACAAACAGCTGATCTCAATAAGAACAACAAAAAATACCTAATGCTTTGTCCTCAGTGTGAGATAAGACTGGGCAGTGATGGATTTTACCATTTATTTCTTGCTGTCAGGGCGTACAGCTAGTAAAAGTGCAAATTGGGATTGGATTGAAGTGGGTGGTCTGGGCTGCATGGGTGGTGCCATGTTGCTGCGTAATCACGGTTAGGGTGGCTACTAATGTTACCAGTGCTAACCGCCACAGTAATTCATAGTACAAGATGGGCTTGCGAGAAGGGCCTAACATCTGTGAATCTTTTGTGAACGTCACCATGTAGCCTCGCCAAAGGACAACAGAAAGCTAGGCAACATGACAGACGTAAGGCGTGGAATTGACGAGGGAACAATATTTAGCTTCATGCTCCTTCGCAACGATCCATCTCCTTACATTAATTATCTGCCATCATGTCAATAAACTCATTGAAGTTCGACTTCTCAATATAACATGGATGTATTATGCCATTGTCATGATCTAAATAAAAAAATTGAAGAAAGGTGCATCAGGTGTTTTGCAAAAAAAATATAGAGTAGGAGGTGAACCCTGGTTTCTTATATGGGAGTAGGCAAGAGAGAAAGGTCCTTTGCGTTGCTGGTCGGGCAAAGAAAGAATGCCTCTGTACACGAAGAGCAGGTCACCTTCTTGTACTACAGATTATTTGCTTGTATTTTGGCTGCTACTATACCGTTTTAAAGAATTCTTGTGGTAGAATACTCCTTGGAAGACACTTTACAACTTTTATAGTATAACTAAAATTTTCCACAGGGCCCTGGTGAACGGTCCTCTTAAATTGCTGAGGGGCCCATCAAGGGGTTGTACAAATTATATGAGTCGTTTCTACGTAAACCTCACATTGACAAGCTTTGCAAAAATCTCAGCAAGGCTTGTTATATTCTGCTCAAGTGCCGAAATTGTTTTGATACAGAAGCCCTTTGATAAATTTATTTCAGCTTGTTCCATAGCCATCAGTGGTACTGTGTTGCATCTCGGGGCCATTTATACATTGAGTCAATTATAAAACTTCCAAAGAGGGCTGTCCGCTTTATGACTTCCTCACATTACAATGCTAACACAACACTGCTCTTTCAACGCGTACACGTTTTACCATTTACTTCATTACTAAATTTTTAAACTCGTGTAATGGTTAATAATAGCATCTTACTGACTACCCACTCTCTGCTACCAATTTTACCGAATCAGGACGCTGTACACGCAGTGCACTAAAACAAAATATTCTGGTTCCAAAGGCCTGTAATGTGTGTGGTAAACGGAGAACTTGAAGTTTTGGAGTAGTCGAGAGGAACGTTCAGCCCACAGAAGTTAGAAATGCAGCTAATTTTCAGAGATAATTAAAACTGAATTTTCGTGATCTTCTTTCGTATGTTTATTAATACATTCACCGCTTCCTTTTTATTTTTTCTGGTGCATTTTCCTTTACTTGTAGATGTTCAATGATACCGTTTGCATTTCGAAGATTCTTTGTATTGTATTCTCTAATTCTTCCAATGTAAAGTGCATATTATTGCTGAGTTTAAGTACATGTGTCTGTGCTAAATTAAATGCTTTGCTTCCTCTACATAGTTTTCTTATGGATCACAACTAGCCTCGAGCTAGGGATCCCAATGTATTTGTTCACATTATGTTTTATTCTGTACTGTACGTAAGAAATAAAGTTTAATTCAAGGAAACATTTTTCTCCTGGAGCTGCAGCCCCCTTAGCCCATCGGTTAATCTGCCCCAGTAGTAACTAGTATCACAAATGCAAGTCATGGCTCGCCATGCCTTTTATCAGGTTAACATTGATTTGCACAGCAGAAATCGTAAAATTCATTACATGCAGAAAACAGCCTTAGATCAAAGGACGCAAGTAACTTCTGCCCTCAAGAACCTAAACCTTGGTTGGGGTTTTCTGGAATGAAAGCAGTTTAGGTACCTTAGTCTGAAACCCTATTTTGCTTGACTGCAGCATTTATCATGGACGCGAAGTGGGTATTGTGACAGAAAGCCGGTGTGCACATACGAGAAAAAGTACTGCAATGCCGCTCAAAAGTTTTCTAGGTGTATTGTGCAAAACCACAATTAATGTACAGGAATGACATGACAGTGGTCATAACTTAAAGCAACGGTTCATTACAGATGGGGTACACATGTATGGTCACATAAACATGATGGTGCAAGCTTGACATATAAATCATAGTCCTTTTTAAGATACAAGTGGCATGGTGACATACTGGGAATCAATGCTTGTTATTTCTTTATTCCCAAAATTATCAGTTGTACAATACTTGTGCCCCGATACAATGAGGTATCTCTGAATCACAGATGTCACATCCTATCTGCCCTGTGAAATACTTTGCCACATGAAATGGAAATCTCATATACATGATCAGTTATGGATTTTGCATTAGTTTTATGCTGTTTCTTGCAGTCTTGTCTTTCATGAGTACTTGCATAATGTGGGAAAGGGTACCTTGACATTCTAAATGTTATCTATACATGACCACACAACTCTTATTTTTTCCTAATCAGAGGAGGCTCTCGTGTCATTATATTAATTGAACTTCTTTAACAATGAATACGTGGCAGGTACTTGCATGTGAACAAGTGTGTGCAGCCTCCCAAAGGCAAGCACGTTGACGAAAGTATCTTTCAGTCATATTGGGAACAAAACTTTCCCATAAGCGTTTTTTTGCACGAAAAGTGATCACACATCTCTTGATCTGGCAGACTGATCTTTTATGGTACAAGTCTGTGCTGTTTTCCTTGCAACGAATAGTTTTACATATGTCTACGACACGTAGGTCCTTCATCAGCTTTTCTTTTTTTTCTGCAACTTTGATGTTTTCTTGGGAACAATATATTGCACGTTTTTGAAAGCTAGCCATTCAGCAGCCATTCTTTCTTGGAAAGCTTCTTTGCAGCCAGGCTCTAAAGTTGTTGATAGACTATTTATGTCAATTTTTTTTCACGTAACAATTAGTAGTCCTGCATTTAAAACTTATCCTTTGTCCCCAATATTTCGCTCTCTTCTTGCACGAGTTAAGGTGTGGTACCTAATTTAATTATATGGAAATAAATATTGCTACTACAGGTACATGTGTCGTCGTATGACTATTGCATATTTGATACATAATATTTTATTCAATTCGTATTTGAAAACATTTACATTCGCCCACCTTTACTCCTTGTACAATGCATAAAGAGGCACCCAAGCCATAGTGGTGCTTAATGAAGTCTCATTTTCGAGATACTATTTCCCAAAGTGTGGGACGAAATACATTGGCGTTCCAGTTACTTTTGTGCTTCAATGTATAAAACAGCATTTTGGTAAAAAAATAAGTGGAACAACAATGCATTTTTACGCTGAGTTTCATGCCGCATATCTCCAAACTGGCGTCATTCTGGAAATTCTTCCTAAGTGGTATCGCCTGAGAAGCTCACCGGCTCCAATTCGTAAATTGCAATATGTGTCATAAAGTAATTAACTAAGAAGTTCATTAGTCAATTTTTGTTAATTAGCTCAATCTCAGTTTCGATTTCTCGTGTTATTAATGTCCGCCTCATCGAATAACCCAGCTCAATGATAAGAATTATGCTACCTGCCACAGACGATTTCTAAAAAATCTCTAAAACTTAAAAATGAACACCCTGTATAACGGTGCGGCGTTTCAGCGTACGTGCTACGCTGTTGCTGCGACAAATCCCTAGTTCATTGGCTAAAAACGTGTGTGTTCACGTGCACGCACGGTCTTGCAAGCTTCCGCTAGCACATCTACAAAAAATGCGCCATCGCGCCGCACTCAACCGAGTACATAGCGATGTATCTTGTTGCAACATTATGCGGTAGCAATGAACTAAAAAAAAGAAAACGAAAAAAAAGCGCAGGTAAGATCACTGCACAGTGTTCGAAAGGTGGGTCACCGCGCCAACGCAACTTATGCAGTCGCAGAACAGAATGTGACAGTGCAAGAGTCGCGTTTTCGCCGTGACACGGAAGCTTGAACCCACGTCGACAAAAATATGCCAGTGTCGTCTGCTGTTGACGATAGTTGCCGACTTGGAACATCTATGCCGCGCCTCTCGGTTGCCAGCTCTCAACAGACGTCGCGTCCCCAAATCGAAGTGTGGATGCCGGCACATGCGAACCCCTCGAGCTAACTAATCAGAAAATTAACTAATAAGAAAACAAACGTAATAGCAAAATCCTGGCTAGGGCCAAACTTTTGCTGGTCGCCAGCACACAAACGCTGCGACCGCGCTGTTGCATGTTGCCAGTCGCTGGTTATCTGTTTTGCCAGGCAGAGGGCGCATGCGTACGGCACCGCTCGAGCGGTCCCAACGTGAATCGAATTTTGTGCCCCGTTGCTCCAACCGTCCGCCGCCACTGAACCGCCCACGTGCGGTGCGGCTTGCGGCGCTGTGCGGCTCGACCGTGTACAGGCCTTAAAGCGAATAGCTGGCGAGCTACAAGAAGAACGGGAAAAGTGGGCCGTGCTGGAAGAGCGGGTGGAGGAGCTAATGGCACAGGCGGCGCGTAATCCCGGGTCAGCTCAGGCGGGCGGCGGGGACAGCGCGGAGACTCAGGCAGAGGCATGCCATGAGAGCAGGGAGGGACGCCTAGGGGCCGTTGAACAGCAGGCGAGAGCCGGCGGCAACACGGCGGTTCCACAACTCTACAGCGAGGTAGTGCGGCAGGCTTCGGGTGGGAAGGGACGAATGGCAGGGAGCACATCGTCACGTATCAGTGGCGCACGGCGGGTGGAGAACCAGCTAGCGCGAACTGGAGGACGACAATCGCGGGCGGGAGGCAAACGTGTAGAGCAAAGGGTCCTAGTGGTGGGGGACTCCAACGTAGCTAGGGTTGAGGAGGGCGTCCTTACAACAGTGAAGGCAGACGGGCGGGTGAGGGTGGAGGCCCAGTCACGGAAGTGCATGGTTGACGCAATGGCAAAAGCTCAGAAGGTGGTATGGGACAACCTGGAGCATGAACATCTGGTCGTTATCCATGCTGGTCTCAACGATTTGCTGAAGGGAAGGAGCCAGAACCTAAACAGACAGTTAGAGGTTGGGTTGCGTAAACTCAGAGAAACCTCTGCGAATGTGCATGTGACCATATGCACAATCCCACAGGTCCGGGGCCAGGCTAGCGGGATGGAACGGAGTGTGCTTGAGGCTAACCGGGTCATTAGGGGTCTGAGCCGACCACTTCGGTACGGCATAATGGAGGTAAACCGGGAAGTGTACGAGTCGGTCTCCCACCCTTTTGCACAGGATGGCATTCACTACAGTGGTGCCACGGTCGGGAGGGTACGTAGTAGGATAGGGCGCCAAGCTACGGCTTTTTTGGGGGGACCCAGAGCCCTAAGACCACCAGTGTAGACGAAGACGGACCCAGAGAGGTCCCAAGATTCAAGAAACGTAGAATCGGTAGGAGAAGAAATAGACGTAAGCACCAGGGGCAAGGTCATTCTGACATAGGGTACATTAACATGCAAGGTGGCAGGAATAGGCTGAAGTGGGAGGAGATAGACGAGCAACTAAGGCAGGAAAAGCTGATGGTATACGGGTTTGTGGAGACACATCTTAGGGACATGGAGCAACCTCCCTGTAATCCTGACTATGCATGGGAATATTGCAATAGAACATAGGGCAGCAGAAAAGGGGGTGGAATTGGTGCATTCATACATAAAAGTATGAATTGGCAAAGGGTCAAACAGGAATGCAAGGAGCATTTATGGCTAAAAGGGAAAGTTGCAGGAGAGCAGACACTCCTTGGTTTTGTATACCTGTGGACAGGAGCAAATGCCAAAGAGGAAAACAAAAAAATACTGGCCGGGTAGCACAGTTTTTTCACGGGCTCGGGCCGGGCACGGGGCACGGCGTGTGCTTTTTGACTCGGGCCCGGGCCGGGCTCGGGTTTTTTGACGCGGGCCCGGGCCGGGCTCGGGCTTTCTGGTGGTGTGCATGTAATGTGCAGCGAGTTATTCTCGGGTGTCTCAACTCTGAAAAACTTTATTTTTCGGTCTCGGGCCGGGCTCGGGCCTAAGGTAAAGGGGTGGTGGGCCGGGCCGGGCGAGTAACGTAGATTATTTCCGGGCCCGGGCCGGGCCCGGGTCTCACCATAAAAGTTTTGATCTGGCTCGGGCGGGCCGCCCAACGTAAAAACAGGCCCGGGCCGGGCCCGGGCTGAAAAAAAACGGCCCGTGCAGTGCTCTACCTTGAGTAATAAGACTAGCCAAGAGCAGAGGTTTATAGTTACAGCTCAAGGTGTTCGACTAGAGGGAGATGAGGCAATGGAACATATAAGAACAATGATGACAGAAAAATTTAAAGAAAGAAACATAGCATGTGCTCAATCAGGTGAGGATACACTAGTCAGTGCAGTGGCTCCACTGGCACAAAGCGAGTGGGAAAGGGCAGAGAAGAGGGTTCCTAGTAGCACGTCGACAGGTCCTGATGGCATCCCAATTATGTTGATAAAGACATTGGGCCCAAAATCTAAGAAAGCATTAAGAGAGGCAGTGAGCAAAATGATAATGGACGGTAAAGCCCCCGACGAGTGGATACTGAGCAGGATGAGCATGATATATAAGGGAAAGGGGGACAAAGCCGACATAAACAACTACCGTCCCATAACAGTGACGTCAGTGGTTTACAGGGTGGTGATGCAGATCATAAAGGACAGACTGCAGGCATGGGTGGAGAGCGAGGAGATGCTGGGGGAACTACAAAATGGGTTCCTAAAACAAAGAAGGTTAGAAGATAATCTGTTCTCATTGACACAGTGTATTGAAATAGCAGAAAAGGAACACAGGCCCCTATGGCTTGCATTTCTGGATATCAAGGGAGCCTATGACAGTGTAATCCAAAAGGATTTGTGGGACATACTGGGCACTCTAGATGTGGAAGATGGAGTAAGAAATCTTTTAAAAGATATCTATAAAAGTAACAAGGTGCTTATAAAATGGGAAAACAAGGTATCTGGGCCTATAGAGATACAGCAGGGGCTTAGGCAGGGGTGCCCTCTGTCACCTCTGTTGTTCATGCTGTATTTACAAGGATTAGAGAAAAAATTAGAGAGGAGCGGACTTGGCTTCAACCTTTCCTATTTCAAGCAAGGAGAATGGATTAAACAGTCATTACCAGGACTGATGTATGCGGATGACATTGTACTTATGGCTGACAGCAAGGAAGACTTGCAGAGATTAATGGACGTCTGTGGTAAAGAGGGAGATAGCTTAGGTTTGAAGTTTAGTAAAGAAAAATCGGCAGTCATGACTTTTAATGATAATCAGGGCAGCGAGCATAGGATACAGGAGGTTACGCTGGAGGTGGTGGATAAGTACAAATATCTTGGAGTGTGGATAAACAATGGGGCTGAGTGCCTAACGGAACATGAAAAATATGTGACGGCTAAAGGTAGCAGAAATGCAGCTGTGATGAAAAATAGGGCACTGTGGAATTACAATAGGTACGAAGTGGTGAGAGGGATTTGGAAAGGGGTGATGGTCCCTAGTTTGACTTTCGGCAATGCGGTCCTGTGCATGAGATCAGAGGTTCGAGCAAGGTTGGAAGTTAAGCAGCGAGGGGTAGGTAGACTGGCTCTGGGAGCACACGGAAATGCACCAAATCAGGGGGTACAGGGTGACATGGGATGGACGTCATTCGAGGGCAGGGAAGCCAGCAGCAAATAGAATTTGAGGAGCGATTGAGAGAAATGGCAGAAAAGCGGTGGGCAAGGAGAGTTTTCAGTTATTTGTATATGAGGAATGTTGATACAAAATGGAGGAAGCTGACCAGAAAACTGTCAATCAAATATTTGGACTGCAGGAGGGGTGCAAACCAGGAAACAGCGGTTAAGAAAAAGGTTAAGGAAACAGAGAGGGGTCTGTGGAAAACAGGGATGCAGACGAAATCAGCACTGGGAACATACCGAACTTTCAAGCAAGAAATTGCCAAATAAAATATCTACGATAATTCTAGGGGAAGCTCTTTGTTATTTGAAGCCAGGCCGGGAGTATTGCGGACTAAGATGTACCGAGTCAAGTACCAAGGTATAGACACGTTGTGCTGTGCGTGTGGAAAAGAAGAGGAAACGGCCGAACACCTCATACTTTTCTGTAAAGGGCTTAACCCTACAGTGCAAAGCAACGGGGCTGATTTTTTCAAAGCATTGGGGTTTAGGGACAGTGAAGGCAAAATAGACTTTAAGGGGGTAGAAATAACGAAACAGAGGTTATCTGATTGGTGGATAAAATCAAGGCAGGGGTGAAATTTCACCCACCACAAAGTACAAAATATGTTAATAGTCATGGCTAGGTGGCGTATGCCACCGCCCGATTTAAAGGGTTCAGCCTCATCCATCCATCCATCCATTAATCCATCCATCCATCCATGTGGAAACATCAACAGATCAGCCGTAGAGATAAGCAAGAGACGATTAGAGTACTGGTGGAAAAAAAGCTGGGAAAAGATGGATACGACCTGAGCTCTTAAAATCTATGGTAGCGGTACAAGGTAAATTTTTGAAAAAGAAAAAGAATAATAAGAGGTATACAAAAATGCTAGATAAATTACCTGATTAAATCAAGCAGGCTAGGTGACTATTTGTCGCCGCCCCGTTTCAAAGGGGATGCCAATAAATCATCATCATCATCATCATCATCACGTCGGCTGCGACGGCGGCTAGCAGCCGCAGTGCAAGGGCGCTGCGTGGAATGCGATCGTCCGCGCGCGCAGCCGAATATGCAATAACAAAAAAAGAAAGCTTCGTAATATATATATTCTCGCTCGTGCATGGCGGCAAATGGCGATAGAGTAGCTATGCTAGCCCTTTCGTAATTGAACGGCGCCAAGGTAACAATCCGATTGAGCGCGCGTGGATGGTAGAAGTTTAGCTTGCTTCAGCCGATTTACTCCCGCTGACGCGTTATCGAACGCAAAGCAAGAAAATTCCCAGTGGTAACTCGGAAACAAACATTTTACTTTTGACACACTGTTTACGCAAGCCACTCATTTTTGAAGAGTGGCTCACAATCCGTTTAAAACACACCATTCTCCGTCATCGATTATTTTTTGCTACGCGACGCACCCGAGCTGGTGGTTTTTTTCCAACGAGAAAAAAAATGTTTTAAATTGTTGACAAACAGTTGAAACAGAACGTTGTCAGCCTTATGTTATTATCTGCTAAGTGACGCGACTGAGCTTCAGGTGCTTCTTCTTTTCACGGGAAGACTCTCTCTTTAATTGTTGAATGCCTTCGTGTAGAAGGGAAAACGGATAACTAAAAATAATTTTGTTACTTCGTTGGTAAGGCTGGGGCCATGCGGTGCACAGCCCAATATGACGTCGTTTTTGTGCAAACAGTAGACAAGCTCTTACAAGCTGTCACTGTGCAGCTCGTTGTAACTGAACCACATCGAAAACAGTGCACCATGGTTTCAAGGGCGTCTATACAAATGAGAAGAGCTTCTCCGAAGGGTGAATGAGGCCCCCATTGACGCATAACTTGAACATCGCCACCTGTTCGACGGCTTTGCTGATGGCTTTTCTGATGGCTGATGTGACAGTGAAAGCCAAGTGCGTGTCGGAGTTGCCTAACAAGATTGTATACGACATTGAGTTAGAGGTACACACCGAGTTCAGTAATTTAGTCACTTTTATTTCTCTATGGTGCATCTCACAAAGCGGTCATGCATGCTTGCAGAGATGTGCAGAGACGGTGACGATTGCGGTTGGTTTCGTTGGCCGCTGGGCGCGCACACACGGCTGCTCTCATTTTGGCTCCCAGGGAGTGGCATCAGCACTGTCAGCACAGAAAGAACACATACATTAGGCACCAATGAGCCAATAAAATTAATTCTTTTACGTGCCAACGATGTAAGTACTACATATGCGCATAGTGCCTTATATTATGCTGTATAAATATTTAATGTATATCATGCCTTATTCAATGCAGATGTTGGAGTCATGGCAACTCATTGCATTAGTGAGCAAGGTATCTTTTCACTGCTCATGAGAAATCGCTCGTACAAACTGCTCCGCGCAATGAGCCCAGATCACGGTATCCAACGATTACCTTAGGACCAGCAGCACGAGCGCAAGAATTAGCGGTACATGCCTCATCAAAGCAAATCTACTTTCTCGTCGGGCGAAAACTCCGCTGCAGCTGAAGTAAGCTCGCACCGATGGCCGGCTACTACACGACACCAATATTCTTGGCAGGAAGAGTACAGCAGGAAGAATGTGCACGGCGGCAATTACTTTAAAGCATGCTTGGATATTGTGAACCTAGAAAGCATGGCCAAGCAACAAACATAACGCACTCGTCTCAGGCAGCTGCTTTCGGATCTGCCGCTTACCGACGCACGCGATGACCGCAGCTTGTATTAAATACGGATTGCCACCACACAAAAGACAAGTATTGCGCGGCCCCTTTTGTTGCCTGCACAACTAGCAATTTAAGTTGCAGCATTTGGAAAAGGGATATAATTCTCTTGAGCTCGTCCTTGCCGATCGCGAGTGAACGAACAGTATACAATTGATTAAATTCGGGGGTTTTACGTGCCAAAACCGCGATATCATTATGAGGCACGCTGTAATGGAGGGTCTCAAGAATAATTTTGACCACCGGGGTTTCTTTAACGTGCACAAAAGTCA
Source organism: Dermacentor silvarum (assembly GCF_013339745.2). Lineage (NCBI taxonomy): Eukaryota > Metazoa > Arthropoda > Arachnida > Ixodida > Ixodidae > Dermacentor > Dermacentor silvarum. The sequence continues at coordinate 271,530,755 of NC_051154.1, read as the reverse complement.
AAGCACACGGTAACAAGTGTATTCTCGCATTTCGCCCCCATTGCAATGCGGCCGCCGTGACCGGGAATCGAGCTCGCGTCGTCGAGCTTAGCGGCGCAACACGTATGCATTTACTGCTCAGCTAATCTGCTAATCTGCTAATCTGCATTTACTGCAGATGTCACTGTACGATTCAACTACGCGACACGTCTAAACAAACGGCCACGCGCTAAATACAGGCTTATTACAGTTGCGTTTTTATCGAGCGGCCGTGATATTGCACGCGAATGCGAAAGTACGTGACTTACTTGACTCGGCGCACTGCAGTTATCCACGCTTGTCGTCTGTCCTTCTCGTACCACCTCCCGGAATTCTGTAGAACTTCACGGGCGGCTTTCGGCCTTTCGAGGCTGTTGTGGCAATCAACAACACAGCAGTATTGCGTGCCACCTTTCCTGGTTGATGAGGTCGCGCTCGCCGTCGCGAAAAGAACACGCACGATCGCTCGCGCCGTAGAAAACACGGGCGCGCGCTAGCCCAGCGACGACCTTCGACACTTCCATCCTTCCGCCAGGGGAGCATTCGGCGCTGGTGCCGCGCGGGAGGAAGGCATGGGGGCATGATTGACTAAAGCCGTTCTCTGTGATGTGAAGCGTTTTTCTTCGATTGTTGTGTGAAAACGCTAAAGACATGAAAGTTAAACTGTCCTCGAACAGCTTCATGACGCCCAACCGCTGGGCATCTCGGAGCAACTTGCACGTACGATCGCGTTCGGCGTCGGTTCTTCTGGCCGGGCCTCCACCACTCTGTGCGCCGATACGTTGCTGCTTGTGAGTCCTGCCAGCGCCACAAGCATCCATCCTTATCGCCAGCCGGTCCTCTTCAGCCTATCGACATTCCCGGTGTCCCGTTCTACCACGTCGGCCTTGATTGGACTGGAAAAACTTTATTATTGCGATAGCAATTATATGGACACTCAAAAGCAGATTTCTGCCGTCGGCGTCGCCATCGCCGTGAGGTTCCGTATGACGTCATTTGGAGATGAAATCGTCGCCGCGCGCCGAACGCTGTATGTGCGAGTGAAAGGGCGCGAGGGGCGCGTCTTTCACGGGGAGTGAACGCGCGGCGGAGAACAAACGCGCGTTCTGCGCCGTGCTCGCTTAAGGGCTGCAGAAGTAGGCGTCTCTTTTCTCCTTTACAATCACCATATATGTAGAGCAAACGCGCCTTCTTCAGACGCGCGAGAGGCCGTGGGGGAGGGGGAGGGAAGGGAGGCGACGTTTAGCTGCGGCACCAAGTGCCTATTTATATCAGAGGCTCCAGCAACAGTCACCAACGCCGCACGCATTTCGAGCTAACGCGGGCAAAACGCCGATGGCGTCGACAACAGTTCTGCGTGTTGTTGCTACCAAAGCCGCTCACCTTACTTCGTATGACATTGCTGTGTTGCTATCGCATTCATTGCTTCGCCCTTAGGGCGAAACTGAAATCTGCTTTTTTAGGTCCGGGACGCGTTTAGCGCGTAGCGGGCGTCTCCCACGTCTCCCAGCGGGTGTCTCTGGCGGCCGCTTCGTGGGCCGTCCAGCAGGCCCACGAAGCGGCCGTCCAGCAGGCCGCTTCTCGCTGGTCGGCGAGAAGCGAGCTTCTGAGGTACTTCTCCCACTTGTCCGAGGTAGAGTCGGGATGGGCGTTTCTACACTCCCAGAGCATGTGTGCGAGAGTCGCCGTGTATTCGCACGAGGGGCACGTGTCACTGGGGTACGCGTCAGGATAGAGAACGTGGAGCTCGGCGGGGTTGCCCTAGCTGTCGAGCACAGCCAGGGCTATGACTACTTGCTCCGCTACTTCGGCCTCGTGAGTGAGGATCGTGGCGGAGTTGAGGATCCGCTACGAGGATGAGAGCGCGACCGCTGCGAAGGCTCGGTTGTTGCGATAGGCAGCGGCGTCCATGAACGAGACATCGTCCATTTTCATGTCTATGAAAAGGGAGCGCTTCATAGCGCTCCTGAGCACTATAAATCCCAGCAAAGCAAACGGGCCAAGACATGATACCTAACCGCGTTTTGAAGGAATGTGCACGCCTCATGAGTCGCCTTCTCCATCGTCTGTTCACACTTTCAACTTTCACTGAAAATGGGAACAGTTCCAGACGAATGGAAAGTTGCAAACGTTGTACCGGTTCATAAAGAAGGATCTAAAAATAATGTTGAACATTACCGCCCAATTTCTCTGTTATGCGAAGCATCAAAAATATTGGAGCATATTTTGTATAGCAACATAGTTAACATCTCAGTGATCACAGCTATTTTTTCCAGAACCAGCATGGATTTCGCCAGGGCTTCTCCTGTGAGACACAACTGGTTGAATTCAATTTCGACCTTGTGTCCGCGATTGATAAAGGATTCGTGGTGGATTGCGTGTTCTTAGACTTCAGAAAAGCGTTCGACCAAGTCAGTCATCGTTGCTTATCCTACAAGCTAGCCCACCTTGGTCTTCCTGAAAATGTGTTTAAATGGCTGGAAAGCTACCTTTCTTCTCGTAGTCAGCTTACCATTGTCAACGGTTCGAAATCATCATCAGTTCCTGTCACGTCTGGCGTACCGCAAGGATCGGTGTTAGGTCCCTTGATGTTCTTAATCTTCATCAATGACATATCGGAAGGAATCACTTCGAAAATACGGTTATATGCAGACGACTGCGTTGTTTGTCGCTCAATTGACACTCCAGCTGATATCGAAATTCTTCAATCTGATCTGAATAAAATTTCTGAATGGTGTAGTACCTGGCGCATGGCTCTAAACACAACGAAATGCAATTACATTCGTTTCTCGAGAAAAAAGCTAGACTCGCCAAGCTCCTATGTTACCAACAATGTCAGTTTACTGCATGTAAAGGAGGCCAAGTACCTTGGTGTATACTTTACGGATACCCTGTCATGGAATGAACACATAGTAAAAACCGCAAATAAAGCCAACAGAACCCTTGCATTCTTGGCTCGCGCTTTCCATGCGTGCCCTGAAGGCGTGAAAAAGGTCCTGTACACGTCATACGTTCGTCCTATTCTCGACTAGGCGAGTGTACTCTGGGATCCTTATCAACAGAACATGATATATTTGCTGGAGCGCGTACAAAATCGAGCAGCCAGGTACATAGTCGGTGACTATCGCCGCACAAGTAGCGTCACCGCTATGAAGACCAGATTGCAGCTGCAGACTTTGAGCGATCGTAGACGGTATCTTAGGCTGAAGTTCTTTCATAATATTTTCCATGGGCGCTCTGGCATAGATAAAAAGAACTACATGTTCGCACTACATTACATTTCGAATCGCCGCGACCATGCTTTTAAAGTTCGGGAGACAACTTCCAGAGGCAATTTGCTGAAGTATTCATTTTTTCGACGAACGGCATATGAGTGGAACAGGCTTCGCATCGCATCTAATTCTCAGTTTTATAAGTGTGTTCAAGCTCTATAGCGCTGCTTTTACCTAATCTTGTACTTGTTCTGTTCTCTGTACTGTACTTCTGTACTTCTTTTGGTTTATACGGGTATCATACCTAGATACTAGCGATCTATTGCCTTTGTTTACCTGCTTGTAAAGCCTTGTTTCGTTTGTGTGACACGGTGTTTTATGTTTGCTTCCACATATGTATAAATATGTCTATATCGCCCCCCCTCCCCCCCCCCCCCCCCCCCCCCCCCCCGCTGTAATGCTCTTGGAGTGAATGCGGGTTTTTGTAATAAATAAATAAATAAATGCGCCTGAGAAGGGCAGTCGCTCGCGCAAGGCGCCTACCTCTGTTCAGGTCGGGATGCATATTTCGCGGAATGGGAGCGATCGTCATGAGGTCTCTGATCTCGCAGGGGACCGGCGTCAAATCTGGGGGATCCCTGGTCATCGAGGAGAAAAAGCCGAGCTCGCGCAGAATGTGGCGGCCAGTCTTGGTGGTCGTGAGTCGGATCATCTGCGTTCGCTCCTGAGCCTCGGCGATCTCTTCTAGCGTGTTATACACGCCGAGCTGAAGGAGTTTATACGCGGAAGTGGTGATAGGGAGGCAGAGGTCTCGTTTCACAACCTTTCGAGTAAGTGCGTTGAGTTTGTCACGCTCCGCACGTAGCCAGTTGTATATGGCGGCGACACAGGTAAAGTGGCAGAGAACAAATGCGCGTACAAGACCGCAGTAGGTTGTCTTCTTTCAGGCCGTGGTGCTGGTTAGCCACTCTACGTACGTGTCATATGGCATTGTCAGTCTTAGTCATGAGTTTCTGCCCCATTAGGGTGTTAGTTCCGCGGGACTGGATCACGAGGCGGAGGAGGCGGCTATCGCCCTGGCCATACACAGCGCACATTCTCCCCTCTTCGTCTTCTCGGATTCCCGTACAGCCGTTAGGTCCTTTTCGGCGGCGCGCATATCGAAACGGGCGAATAGAGCTGCGATCAACAAGCTCACTAATTTCGGTCAAATTGGCACGGAAGCATATTTCCACATTTCATAGTTCCCGGCCCACCTGCGAGACTCAATCCAACCACACGGCTGCAACCCCAACGAACGGGCTCACCGGCTGGCGCGCGATTTCACGACCCGCGCAGCCGTCAACGGCCCTCCTCGTAACGAGGCTAGCATCCAGAAAGACCCATTGTGCACCTTTCACGAGATCGTCTCACACTACCGCTTGGAAAGGAGGTGGTTCTCTCCTCCTCACCCAAAACTAAATAAACCACAAGCTAGCACGCTCAGAATGTTACAAACCCGCACGAACCCCACTCCGCGGTCCCTTAGCAGGATAGACCCGCACTTCCCGCAGTCGTGCCCCAAATGCGGAGCCGACTCACGCTCGTTCGATCAGATGCTCTGGCTGTGCCCAGCTATAGAAACCTCTATACTTGCCACAAAGGAACAGTGGGAGGAGTTCCTAAGAAGCGACCACCACCACATCCAACTCCAGGCAGTCCAGAGGGCCCACGACCTCGCAACGGGATTTCGCCTCCCGGTGCCATCGTGGCCGGAGCCACCGACTTGACCTGTGATGGACGAGTGGGCGATCGTATCGAATGCCTTTTCTAAATCGAGGCCGAGTATGGCACGGATATCCTGAGTATTTCCTCCGTTGAGAATCTGATGTTTTAAGACTAACATGGCATCTTGAGTAGATAGCCCGGGTTGGAAGCCGATCTTTTGATGCGGGAAGCAGTCGTGGTCCTCGAGATAGCGACCGACCCTGTTGAGGACGACGTGTTCCGCCACCTTGTCCACGCGCGACGTGAGCGAGATGGGCCGGAGGTTATCTAAGCTAGGCGCTTTTCCCGGTTTGGGAATAAGGATCGTGTGGGCGAGTTTCCAGGCGTTGGGTAGCTCGCCCTTTTTCCATATTTCGTTGATGGTATCGGTGAGGTAAGTGACTGAGGAGTCATCTAAGTTGCGTAGGAGCTTATTGGGGATGCCATCGGGGCCAGGGGCGGAGCGGCCATTGAGTTCGTGGAGATCTCGGCGCACCTCTTCAACGGAAAATTCGGCGTCTAAGTGGGTGTTGTCGGTACCGGTGTATTCGGGGTGAAGAATCGACGGGCCCGTGGGAAGCGGAAGATATTTCTGCACGAGGGTCCTGACGATGTCTTCCAGTGGTACGCTCCCTTTGGCCTGATGGAGTATCTTCGCGAGAGAATGGCGTTAATTTGTGCGGGTGTTGGTGTTAGTGTCGTCGAGCAGGTGTTTAAGGAGGTTCCATGCTTTGCCATTACGGACCTGCCCGTCAATCGAGTTACAGACTTCGTCCCACTGCTGTTTGGAAAGGGTGCTGCAGTGATCCACTATGCTCCTGTTCAGCTCGGATATGCGTTTGCGTAACCTCCGATTGAGGCGCTGGCCCTTCCAGCGGGCCAGTAGGGATTGTTTGGCCTCGAGCAGGTGGGCGAGGCGACTGTCCATCCTCTCGGTGGGCAGGTCCGTACTGATGGTTTTGGTGGCCTTGCCGACGTCGACTTTAAGCTGATCCGTCCACGTCTCGAGACTTGGCGCGGCGTAGGGAGTGGGTCGTTCTGCGCGAGTCTTACGGAAGAGGTCCCAGTCCACCCACGTGTACGTCTTGGTCTTCCTACTGACTGTGGGGAAGTGTACGGCCAATAGGAAATGGTCGCTACCGAGATCTACCGCGAGGTTGGACCAACGGGCGTCGGCGATATTCTTGACGAAGCAGAGATCCGGGGTGGTGTCTTCTTGCGTGGACGTGCCGGTGCGGGTGGGGCAAGCCTTGTCCGTAATGAAGGTAAGATTCATGTTGTTCGCGTTCTGCCAAAGCTCGTTACCCTTGGAGGTGTCGTACGCGTAGCCCCAGGGGCGATGCGCGGCGTTAAAGTCGCCTGCGATCACTAGCGGGTTGGAGCCGGCAAGGCGGATGGTTTTCTGGAACAGGCATTTGAACCGTTGCTGGTGGTGGCTGGGAGGCTGGGACTACTGTATACATTGAGGATGTACACGCTTTGTCGGGATGCTTTGCCGGTGAGAAGCTCTCCCATGACATGCTCGATTTCGGGCATGTTGAGCTCGTGACCAGCGTGGCGGTACCGCGTCCTCCCGAAGGGTCGGGTAACCACTCGTATCCGGAGAACGTGGTGGCTGGTACTACGGTTTCTTGTAACAGGATGACGTGGGGTTTGGCTTCGCGGCTGCGGAGGTATTGCTGTAGGGAGGCTTTCTTATGGGCGAAGCTCCTACAGTTCCATTGCCAGATGCGCATCTCGTCATTTGGCCTGGCCATCTTGAAGCATGTGGGGGTCGGTCCGGGCGTCCAACGGGAGCAAGAGAGCCACGTGAGGGGGTGGACTGGGCGTGGGCATGCATTGCGAGACCGGCTTAGCTGCGGCGACAGCGGGGGCGACGACGTGATCGAGATAGTGTTCGACTTTGCCCAATCGATCACAGTGGGCCGCGAGGGTGCACTGCACAAGGGCCATGCTCTCGCCGAGGAAGCGGAGGCTTGTCTTAATCGACGACAGCACGCTCTTAATGTCATCTAATTCGGTCTTTAAAGCGGGATGTTCGCGAACGACCGCGCGTTTCTTGGGCGCGCTCTCGACATCGTCGTTAGCGGCACCTACGGGTTCTAGCTGCGACGGGGTGTGTCTGCATTGGCGATGTTGTCAGTGGCGGGTGTAGCGGCGCCCACGCTCCTGTCGTTTTTCAGTTCGGCGATGGTGGCCGTGAGTTTGTGTATCATTTCTTTCATCATTGCGTTTTCGCGCTTGAGGAATGCTATCTCGGATGTGGTGTGTGTAACGTGCTCCGGGAGTGATCCCGACCCTACCTGTGATGTAGCGTTTCCTCTTCCTCGGACGATGTCCGCCCAAATGAGGGTGCCTCGCTTATTCTTGTTGACGTTACTTGCCGATGATGGTGCCGGATGGCTCGCCGATCGTTGACGGGGGACCCCGGTTGTGCCGGGGCGGGACCCGGAACGGGAGCCGGAAGGGGATCTGGAGTAGCCCCTTGATGCAGATCCGGTGGGGGCCCCGCGTGGCGCACCACGGGAACAGGCCCGATGACGGTTCCGGGACCTCAATCCACGCATTGAGCGGTTCCCGGAACGGTCACCGGATCGGGACCTGAATCGGTTGCCAAATCGACCACTGTCGTCGGCGGCTGCGTTGGACGCTGTAGCACAGTCATCGTCGTCTCGCGTCAAGCGTGCTCGCTCCCGTCGTTGTCTTCGCACCACGTAGGGAATGTGATAGCGTTCTTTACATGCCTTGTCGGCAGTGAGGTGAGCTCCGCCGCAAAGCTTACATTTTGGTGTACGCTGGTGCTCCTGATCGGGGTGCGGGGCACCGCAGCATCGGCAGATAACGTCTCCGGGGTGGGAGCAAACGTCCGCGTGATGGCCGAGCCGGCCGCAGGCGTAGCATATATTGATCTGCCTGCGGTACAGCGTACATTGCAGTAGTACCGACCCGTATCGCACGAAATTGGGCACGCGGTGTCCCTCGAAGGCCACGATTACTGCGGCCTTCCTTGATCTCATCGGGCCATTCCCAACATCTCTGACTGGGAACAAGTGAATTGCCGTAGCTACGGACTACACGACACGATACGCTATCACGCGGGCACTACCGACAAGCTGTGCCACTGACGTTGCGGAATTTCCACTTTACGACGTTATTCTTCACCACGGCGCTCCTCGACAGCTGCTGACCGACCATGGTCGCTCCTTTCTGTGCAAAGTCATCGACGACATTCTTCGTTCGTGTTCCATCCATCACAAGCTAACCACTGCCTACCATCCGCAAACCAATGAGCTTACCGAGCGCCTCAACCGCACACTGACCACAATGCTCTCCATGTACGTTTCCTCAGACCACCGTGATTGGGACAGCACCTTGCCTTATGTGACTTCGTCACACCATGACACCGCTGGCTTTCCCCCCTCTATCTCTTGTTTGGCCGCCATCCCACATTGCCCTTCGAGACTCTTTTACCATCACCTGTGCATCCTGTTACCGACTACGCCGGCGATGCAGCTTCTCGGGCTGCAACGGCTCGCCAGATTGCAAGGGATCGCCTTTATGCCTCCCAGCTGTCCCAGAAGGCCCGCTACGATAGTCATCACAGAGTCGTTAATTACTCTCCGGGCTCTTTGGTCCTCCTCTGGACGCCTTGCCACTACGTTGGCTTGTCGTCAAAGCTTCTTTTCCTATACTCCGGGCCTTACAAGGTCCTACGCCAGATCACTGACGTCACGTACGAGATCACTCCATTGAACAGTCGATCATCTGCCGCGTCCGCTACTGATATCGTGCACGTCTCCCGCCTTAAGCCTTATATTGGCGGACACGATACTACTACTCCTTAAGCACCAAGGGTTCTATGTTACGCGCTATGCCGAGCATGGAAGAATGCACCAGAAAGACTGTGAAGACGCCGATCTGAGTAGCGCTCGTGTTGTTGTTCTGCCATCTTGCCTGCAGCCGTGTATATATCTCTGTATATATCTTGTAAACATAACTTTCCTATCCCTTTTTACTACTCTCATCCCCGTGGCAATATGATTGAAGAATTCAGTCCTGCAGCAGACATAAATGGGTTGATGAAGACAATTATGACCCTGTAAGTATTTTACAAAACATGGGAGCTTGAGCATAACAACTAAAACGTACCCACCGGCTCAGAATGGGTTCAAATTGTACTTATAGGCATAGAGGATGGCCTGTCTATCCTTCCAGATGGTGTCCTGCTAGTCTAATGAAGATTACATTTTTTGACCTCCTGCTGTATGGTGCCATACTTATATTATAGCACTAATAAAACAATAAAGCTTCGTAGAAGTAACCATGCGGCTATCTCTTAAACAAGAGATCGAGGTCCCTAAAGGACACTGCGATTTACACGAACTATGATGCTCAGAGTAATAGAGGATGGGTCGCCGTTATCCCGTATACAGCATTAAAAATTTTTTTCCTTTTTCTGCACACACCTGTCCATTTGGCACAAAGAAAAGCCTTTTTGCAAAAGTAAGAGGCACTAATTATGAAGAAAGACTATAAGATGCTGCACAAAATCATCTAGGAAAGTTCGTGAATATTACAGAGAACATCGAAAAGACGAAAAATTGAGACATGGAAACTATGGACAGGTTGATGTGTACAGCCACCCTCAGAATATTTCGGAGCACGGAAAATGACAATCAGTTCAATTTTCTCGTGACTTCAACAGACTTAAAAATTAAATTTTGGCGTTTTACGTATCAAAACCACAATCTGAATATGAGGCACACCGTAGTGGGTAACTCTGGAATAATTTCGACCACCTGAGGTTCTTTAACGTGCACCTAAATCTAAGTAACTGGGTGTTTTCGCATACTGTCCCCATTGAAATGCGGCCGCCGTGGCCGGGATTTGATCCCGCGACCTCATGCTTAGCAGCCCAACACCATAGCCCCTAAACAAACACGGCGGGTAACAGAGTGTGTAATTTATGTCAGGAATGTGATGATTGTACGGAGAACTATCAACTCTACCTTTCGGGTGAAGGACCTGTGCCTATATCTGCAATGAAATTTACCTTTTTACTCAGACCCCATGTTCCGAAAACTATTCAGGTGGAGATACATTGGGCTATCATTTATTACAATAAGGATATTCTAGGTTCATGTGTGATGTCATTGTGATGAGAAAAGAAAGAAGTTAGGCAAGGATGTCAGCTGCTATGGGGTGTGCCTTATTAGAAAGTGTAGGCTGCATCAGTACCTGTGTGAATAAACCAGAGTGTTGCCTGAAGAGTGAAGCTATTTTAGCCTCAAAAGCTGCCTTGAGGCTACTTCTTTCGCTTCAGTTGTTAGCAAAAGGTACCTTGCTTTCCTAAAACAAATTTCCCAAGGAAGTGCTGCATACTTATTAGGTGCAAATGATTCTAAGGCAACATGTAAAGCTTTATTTTGTTAGTGCAGCCATAGTAAAGCCTTCGCCACCGCTAACATTTATGCTGCATACTGATATGGAAGCACCACGCTTACAGATTTGGACGTCTTTTGCAGCAAAGTATGCAGGAATGCAGGAGGAATAAACTTTATCTACAGAAATGAGCTGACGGTGAAATCGTCCAAGGTGGGCGGCGTCCCTAGTCCAGGATACCATGGGGCTGAGCTGATAGCTTGGCGCTGCTCACCAGGCGATGCTGGTCTTCAGGGCTCGGGCTTGTCAGCTGGGCCTCCCACTGCTTGACGGTTGGCCCGGTGATGGGTGGTGTCGTTGGGTTTTGTCGACATTCCCATACCATGTGGTAGAGGGTGTTGGGCGCAGAGCAGAAGGCGCATTTGTGAGTATAGCTCGTATGATACATGGCGTGTAGCAGGGTGCCGTGCGGGAATGTGCCGGTCTGAAGTTTGCGGAAGATCACTGCCTCTTCTCTTGTCAGCTTGGGATGCGGGGGTGGGTAGATCCTCCTACCCACACTGTAATGACTCAAGATATCGGCGTATCTTTTCGGGACGCTATCACGTTGGTCTACCGGTGCTCGTGAACCCGCTGGGATAGCCCGGAAAATGTGATCTCGGGCAGCGGCGTTAGCCGCTACATTACCCGCCAGGGACTCGTGTCCCGGGGCCCAGACAATGTACAGTTCTTGAAAACTGTCTAGTTTTTCGAGGATGCTCAGGGCTTGTTTGGAAATGTGGCCCTTTTGGTAATTTCTACATGCTGTTTGTGAGTCTGTGATGACTGTTATGTGATCTTCCGCTCGCTTGCCCGTAGTGGCCACCAAGGCTATTGCCATTTCTTCCGCGCAGTCGATGTCTGGAGTGCTTACCGAGGCCGCTGCTACCTCTTGTCCTTGGCCGTTGATCACGCTGATAGCATGGGCCGCTCTGTTCTTGTACTTTGCCGCGTCGGTGTATCTGACTTCTCCTTTTGTTGGTCCTTCGTAGGCCTTACGTAGAACTTGTACTCTCGCTTGCCTCCTTTCGTTGTTCTATTCAGGGTGCATGTTTCTCGGCGTGCTGGCCACCGTGATATTCTCCCTCGGGGGTAGAGTGATCCGCTGTTTTCTGGATTCATATTTGACTAGGTAGCCCAGTCTGCTTAGCGTGTCCCTGCCCATGCTGGTGAGCTTGAGTCGCTCTATCTGGCTCGTCTTGTGGGTCTCTGCTAGTTCCGCACAAGTATTGTGGATGCCCAGGCTGAGTAACTTCTCCATCGACGTCGTCGGTGGAGCCACAGTGCCAGCTTGTAGGTCTTTCGTATTAGAGTGTTCAGTTTGCCTCTCTTGCTGTTCATGAGACCAATGTACGAGGTGCCATAAATGACTCTGCTGATTATCAGGGTTTGTGTTAATTTGATCGTGTCCTGTTCTTTCAGACCGTGCTTTCTCTTAGTCACTCTTCACACCAAGTGCACGACTTGGGTAACTGTCGCTTGCAGCTTTTTAATGGCGGCGATCCGGCACCATCCTTCTGGAAAGTGAAACCCAGGATACTGAGTAGGTCCATCTTGGGCATGTTGGCTCCGTGCAATGTTGGGTCCGGTGTATCCTGGGGAGGCCGCCCTCTCGTCCTCTTTTTGAGGATTAGGAGCTCCGACTTTTCCGGGGTGCATAAAAGACCGCAACGGTGTAGATAACGCTCGGTCCTGTCGATGGCTTCCTACAGGGCGTCTTATTGTTCGCCCGCCGATCCCGTGCACGTCCACGCAGTCAGGTCGTCAGCGTACATTGCGTGACGGATACCCCTGATGTTCTCCAAAAGGTTCGGCAATCCCCTCATCGCTATATTGAACAGCAACGGGGAGATCACCGACCCCTGGAGGGTTCCTTTCTGCGGTATTAGGATCTTGTCGGTCCTGAGGTTCTCCAGGCTTATGGTAATCCAGGTAATTAGGACCATGTTATGAATGATATGCAGGTACACACTCTGAAGTGTGGACGTTAATTATGGGGTAAATGAAAACTGTTAAAGCCTTATTCTATACCTGTTGACCACAGAAGACGTCAAAATGAGGATTTCTCTCGCTTGAGCATCCTGCTGTGAAAAAAAAGTCTGATAGTTTAAATGGACGCTAAGTTATGGATGATGTGCATACGAAGTTTTAGTTGTGTAAACGAACTACAACTTTTGCTAAAAATACTTAAACAATTGCACGAAAGCGGGATATATTGGCGTGTCGACACATTTTGCGGCTCCAGCCGTCGATTGCGGTGATACAAGTATATATTTTATATTTCAATAACAACGGATCTTTTGCATTGCGGTTCTTTAGGATTTCGGAGCCTTAAGCTGTATCTATTGTTCCCTACATCTCTTTTTGTTTATTACCGTGTATACGTCTTCACTACGTCTCAAATAAACGCTCTATTGTTAAACAGAGCTTGTCCCGTGTTTTCATAATCTAATTTTTTTACGATTAGCTTGATATTGCACTTTCAATTAGTTCGAGTTTTATTACATTTGTATTATAGTCTTCAAACGTGCTTTCTATCTAGTTTTTTTATTCTCCCTTTTGTTGCTTTCCCGTACTTTATGTGATTATCGATTCTTTCTCAAGAAGTCCCTCTAAAACCACTTCAGGACTGATTTCTATATATTCAGCCATATTCACAAAACTTTGTCGTTGCATGAAATAAACTGAAGCTGACCTGAACTGAACTGTCCATGACGAATACCTTCCAGCTCACCCGATTCGCAATCCAACATACATGAGCACGTAGACACGCTACCATAGAAAACATGCAAGTGAAGCGTCATCCAAGTCCTTATACGGTTTATCTTGTGCGCGCTGCCTTCTCTTTTCCTGGCGTGATAAGCTACACAGATAAGATACAAAATAACGTGTGGCTAGCATGTAGTTGGATGCAATCATGCTCCACGTGTAGCAGCAGACCACTCACCTAGGGACCGAAAATTTCATAGCAGTGAGTGGAGTTGCCAATGCCTCATTAAAAAAAAACCGTAAGCCATATATGCCCTGTATTCATAATCCTATATAGTGACACTCGCACTTGTTTGTCTTTTTTGCGGCGACCGTTTGTCAGTTCAGAAAGCGATGTAATTAAGGCGCAGGTCGAATACAGGACCGGGAGCTGAAGACGGGCCGTCGGGTTTCGGACCCGAGCCTCCAGGACTTCAGCCGACCAGGGCCTTCTGCCAGACTGTTCCCGGTCGTCGATAGTAATGTCGGAAGACGGGCTTGCATGTATCAGAACATTTTCGACTGTTGCCACCGATTCTGTCTGCTGGCCGTGTTGTTGCCGATGCTTGTGCAATCAGATTGCAATTGCGACGCGAATAGTGTTGTAAATGCTGCATGGAAGGCACGCGAGCAGCAGTGTCTACGCTGGAACCTTCAATGAGTCGTGTATAAATAGCTGCTTTACCATCGGATCGGAATTCGACCATCGACATGTGTGCTCGCCGCTGCCATATTGAGCTATAGGCTCCCTTCAATGGTCAGGCGGCGCAGCGATCGGCTCAGCCGTCAGCGCCGCCGTGTCAGTTCCGCGAAACACCGAGGCGGCCACTTCTACGAAGGCATGCTTCTGCGGCGCTCATTTGAAACAAGTCGGGCGTTCTAAACTGTGGTTTTTAAGGCAATTGAAAACATTGAGGCCCATTTTCGACCACCGACACTCGAGAAAGGACGTCAACTTTACGACAACAACCATGTATTTCGCGTCAAAAGAGTAAACAGGACGGACATCGCAGCAAAGTTCTGGTCACGACAAATAATTAAAGCACGTTTACGACGTCGAACTCAAAGTAAGTGAACAAATAAATAATTTATTCCGCTGAAGAGGGCAAATACGGCCGTAGACGTTTTTGAACTTTCATTTGTATCTTCAGTATACTTCGAGCGTGCCTTGCTTATCACATTTGTCGAGGTTTTGGTGAGTTGGAAGGTAACTTGAATGATTCTTTATGGCGCTTTTTGCTCCGTTGACAAAGTGCCTCGAGCATATTCTGGTGTTGTCATTCGGGCTCCAGTGTGAGAGGTCATCATCGCTGAAACATAACAGAGAGCAATCAGCTGACACTAAGCAACACCTGCACAAATGTGTGCTAGCGTGCGCGAGAGAAGTGCTATTTTGCGAATACTCGATGTGTGCTGCGGTGCACTCCAGCTTTAGTTCTGTTGTTCTAAACGCGAGTAAACGTCGGCATGAATGAGCCCGGTTTCAGCAGTCGCGTCTTGATCCAGGCGCAGAAAGGAGCTGCACGTTGGCTTATTATATACAACAAGAACTACAGTGCGTACAAAGGTCCAAAGCGGAGCGCTTACGAAGCTAGATTTGACACATAACAACCACTGCGCATTTGTTTTGGAGCGAGAATAGCTCAACAATTATCCAAACCAATTTAAAACAGCGGGAATCAGATCACGCGTGTTTATGCAGTTGTCGCGTTATTGTGCGTTTTCATGGATGCTGCCTTGTGTTTTTTTTTTGCGTTTGCGTCATAGTTCAACAGAAATTCTCAAGAGCGACTCTTACTTGACGGCCCGAACCGCGACGATCCACCTTCAGCCACCGGGTTTCTCCCCACAGCCTTGAAGGGAAGCGGCACAATTTGATGCCGACATCACCTTCGCGGTTGTCAAAATACCTAAAACAGCAGTATATGCGCATGTTCTTTTTGTCCACACTTCTCTTGGAGGAGCTGCCGAGTGGTCGCGGTGAATCCATTGAAAAATTGGACAAGGAAGCTTTCAGGCGTGCCTGAGCGCAGTACGGACCAAGGTGAAGTGGCGGTGAGGGCCTACTCGCGGGTGCTCACCGCCGTTGCTAGGTGGCGCGACATGTACAGCCAAACTGCATTGCAGGGTGCCTATAGGTGTTACTTGTTTTGCTGGGTACAGGTTCGCCCAATGAACCGTTGGTTTTGTGGCTTGCGTTGTGCCACTGTGGGTGCTCACCGTCACAACAATGTGACAATATTTTGCATGAAAATATGTATGTTCCCATATAACCAAATAATATAGGGATATAGAACGGTGCACATGTGTCTTATCTCATAGGGTGCGCATAATTTATTGTTCTGGTAAAGCAAGAGAGTGCACGAATAATTTCGGCTAAGTTCTACCTTTATAGGTGTGACTTTCTTGCATGAATCATCAACTATGGTCAGTGCCGAATGCCGGATCATTAGTTATCGCTAGTGATAGGTTCCGTTCAACGTGCTCATACTTTTAAGCAGCATAGCGTCATGGATATCAAATGAAAAACCACAAAAGTGGTAACTCAAACATTATAACTGGGATGTGGTAAGAGTCAAAATAGTGATCAAGAATCACTTTGTTTAGTATGACAGTGGTAGTCTTCATTTATGCACGGTCATTTCTTTCATTTATTCACTGTCATTTCTGTGAAACAGTTTCATTATTATTCTTTTTTCTGAATAAGTACAAGACAGCCTGGGTATAAATATTGGTGATAACTAGCAATTCTGCTCACTTCAGTGTTCTCGACAATTTACAAATTGTAATTATATGAATATCAAGTGAAAGGCAATTTGAAGGGTGATTCAACTGTGATAATTAGGAACTGAGAAGTCGGAGTCACTAGTGCTTACAAATCACTTTTTACTATGATTGCCGTTATTTTCTGCGTCTTCATTGGGTAGGAGAAATGTGTCAATAAACAAGCATATAGTTAAGTGAACAATATGACAAATACGGACAGAAACTAGTGATAGTGATGTTGCAAGTTTGATGGTGTCGGGTATGTACAATCCATAACTTTAACGGTATCGAGTGAAGAGTCATTCACAGGGAAACCACACTTCTACTGTGGCAGCTATAGCAGTCATTCGTCTGCGTCTCCAGAGGAAACTATTGAAGTGACAATAAATGAACCATTAGCAGAAAAATATTGCAAATAAGGACGAGTATATAGCTAGTGATCACTAATACTATATCGAGCAGTTCAATATTTTATGATTCTTACATAGCATAGCTTCATCTCACCTTCCCACGATTTTTTGGCCGAACCAATGCTTTCAATTCATCCGCGTTGCCACGTGCCATTCAGCATTGGAACAACGTACCAAACGACCTAGTTTACATTCTTGAACCTGTATACTTCAGAGCACGTGCCTAACATATTATTTCCACATTTCACCAGAGCTAACCCTACTGCGCACCTAAGTTATCTCCAACGAAGTAGTATACGACCTTTTTTTGCTTAATTTATTGTTATTTAAGTTGTTAGAGACTTGTTCTTTCGTATTTACCCGCTAGCATTGTATAATTTCTTTATACCCTTTTTTGATACGAAAGCATGAATGGCCCATTCAGCGAAAAAGCCGGCATCTGTCGTCTGTACCAGCGAAACGGTAGGTAAATTCCCATTGGCTGCGACGCCACGTCACGGGCGCACTTCAACGGAGCAGAGCGGGCGAAATGGAACACCTGCTGCCGCGATAGCGCACCAGGTGTTGCGTGAGCGGAGATAGAATCGCCGCGACGCCGCGTCACCCTCGCTCTTGTTCTCGGAAGCCTGTTATCCGCGCGTTCCTTGTCCGCGCAAGCTCTCGCCTGCGTTCTGCGCCTCGGAAGGTCAAATTAAAATGCGCTCACTTGCCCGCGAGGAGTTCCTAACTGGAAGGACCGGACAGCAGAGTTTAATTGGACACCAATGCTTTTGCATTCACAACTCATAAGTGTTTAGTGTCCTCATATTTCTTTTTATGCTAATTCCCTTGTATCCTCCCCTTACGCAATACTCCTTCAGGAGCCTGTTAGATAACTCAATAAAAAATTATGCAGAAATTCCACTGGAGTTGTCAAAGTATGCATAGGCATACCCCCAAATTTCAGTTGTCCCACCCGCAAATTACAAGTTGGCCCACAATAAAGTGTTCTTTCTCCTTGATGTTGACCAAGTCTCTTCAAGGTGGTAATTCATAGGTGCCGACTACGGTGGGGGGGCTCCGGGGCTCGAGCCCCCTCCCGGAGTTTTCCGGGGGAGGGGGCCCTGCCGCCCCCCGGCGATGCCGGGGGGCGGCAGGGCGGCCCTCACACAGACTCGTGTGAGGGCCGCACTTTTTTTGCATGCATCATCAACTATGGTCAGTGCCGAATGCCGGATCATTAGTTATCGCTAGTGATAGGTTCCGTTCAACGTGCTCATACTTTGAAGCCGTATGTTGGTTATATTGCCTATATGAATTGTAGTAACATTTACTAATTAAAATAACAAACATCGTGCAATGCACGGACCATGTAAGCCTGTAAATATCTCGCTGGATGACCAAGAGCACTCGCTACCACAACGCTGGCATTAAGAACGCCGGCAGCGGGGACGAACGGTTGGTACAGCCATGCGATTCACCGCGACTCCCAAAATTAGATTCATCATCATCATCTGCATATTTTTATGTCCACTACAGGGCGGCCTCTGTCAGCGATCTCCAATTGCCCGTCTCTTAACTTGGGCTATGCGATCTGCAACACTTGGGGCGCGGAAAAACAGCCTAAGAAGGAAGACAACGCGCATGAAGTTAGCAGCCATCCCTGCTCGCCCTTAAGCATTGCAACCCCAATGATTACCAATAATTGAATACGGCACGCGGGCCGCGTAAGCGTCAACCGCGCAGTCATTCGCAGCTGCGGCCGGGCTAGATGAGAATACGCGTGCTCTCCTCCCCATGCGCGCATTTGATCACGTGACCTCCAACTAACCCGAATATTGACCGCGTGGGAAGATAATGTCGATCAAGCCGCCATCTTTTTCGGCTCAGTGTTCGGCCGCGATCCACCACCGCCGCCGCTCTTGCTTGTGAAGCAGCACCGGAAACTTATAGAAGTGTGTTCCTGGTGAGTTTTTGTATGTGCTAAAGCAGCGAACTACGCAGCAGTTGTTTTTAGATATCGCTGAAGGCTGACAGAAGCGTTAAATCGCCATCAAGAACGCAAACATAACAGCACGCGCGTAGACGCTGGCGGGAACAGTGCTCGCCCCAGCCCGCCTGCGCTTCGCATCCTTGTCAACAGGCGGCGTTGTCGGCGCGCTGCGCATGGCGCATTAGTTTGGGAAAGGGCCAATTAACTGTCAGGTCTTTCTCATCATTATGATGATTAACTATCATCAGCAATGGCTCGAGCGTCGTCGTCTTCTTTAACAGCTGGCCTGGCTT
This sequence comes from Dermacentor silvarum, assembly GCF_013339745.2. Taxonomy (NCBI): domain Eukaryota; kingdom Metazoa; phylum Arthropoda; class Arachnida; order Ixodida; family Ixodidae; genus Dermacentor; species Dermacentor silvarum. Next base: position 271,512,169 of record NC_051154.1, on the reverse strand, counting down.
GTTGGCGCCCCTCAGAGCAACCGCGCTTGTGCCACTGCTCACGCGTTCATCGTCGTCTTCCACAGCTGGCTCCGTTGCCGCTCATCATTCCACCGTAAAATTTCACTTCTCTTCTGTCGTCGTAATGGGGAAGCGGCGTTTACGGAGGTATGAGCCATTCATTATCCGTGTCATAACACGCCGGCGGAGCGCGCGAAAGGACACGTCGTCAGTTTCTCCTCTGGGTGTGGTAGAAGGACGTGCGTTAACCAAAGGTCTAGGGGCTAGTGCCATTAAAGACACTTAAAAGGAACATTAAGGTGATTAAATTTTTTTTTCGGTACTAAACCAGAAAGGCTGATGGGCCATATTTTGGTAACATTAGGAGTTTATGCCCACCTTGAGGGCCAATTACTCCTGTATAAAATAAATATCGCATTTCCCACCTGTTAGTAATGTAACACGCAAATTTCGCCGGATTGTACCGATTATTTCCCCGTTCTCGCCTTACTGGCACTTCTGGTAGTGATGCATTTGATACGGTGGTCATGGTACAGTGTTTATCTTTCATTTGAAAAGAAAGAATTCCCTTCTCTTAGGGGCCTGATGACTTCGCAAAATACGTCCACTTAGGCAGCACGATGACAAGTTGCAATAAAGCTGTGCAGTTTTACAAAGTTGCTCCACTCATTTGCATGCAAAGGCCACCATGTGCCTGGAACAAGCATCACTAATAACATCCATTTTACGTCCCAAGCCTGGGTTATAGCTCCATTCCGCATCCAGATAACATCCAAAAAAGACCCGGTCGAGACCTCCGTGGGACATCTTTCGGCGCTTCACATGGTACGTTTTCTGGATTATAGTGTGGGACATTTTAGGAACATCCCTAGAATCTTCTCAACATCCTTACAGGGACACCCATCAAACATATCCTTAGGATGTCTGAGTGTTGTCTGGGATACATCACCGGTGGTCACGACGAACGCCTGCACAAGTCTCAGCACCGGGATCCTTCATTTGATATGGCGAATATCATGACGCCTCGATGCGGCTGCAACCAAGACAGCCCGCCAGCTTGTCCTGGCTACGCTGGTGTCCCGTATAACATACGGAGCGCTTGTGTACAGACTGACACAACACGTCCAGCAGCTGGAGGTCCTGTACAACGAGGCCCTCCGCGTTTTCACAGAGTTGCCGAGGCACGCACGGCTGGACAATCTGCAACGCTATGCGCAAGTGCCACCACTACAACACAGTATCGAACATTGGCGCAATGTAGACCAACTCAAACGCCATTTAACTCACCAGGGCCGTGCTCTCTTGCATGCTCTTGGCGAAATCCTGGACTCGGAGTCAGAGCCTGCACCACTGATGCCACTGTGGCAGACACATCTGCAAATGGTCGACTCACGACCTCTGCCAGGGTGCATGGACCTGCGCCGTCACCCGGAGCACAGAAAGTGCCACACAAATCGGCACATGGAGAGCCTAGCCAGCTCATGTACCACTCCCTTTTACATGGACGCTGCCGTCTGCACGACGCCCGACGGTACACGAGCCGCAGTTGGAATACACCGCCTCGACGCTGAACCACGCGCACCCAAGAATAGGTATTTGGTAATTAACAACGACCAGACGTACTCATGGTTGAACTGCTGGCTGTCCGTGACGCACTGCACGAAGCTCTTGAAGAACCTCCAGGTACTTCACAAATGACAATATATACCGATAGTCGGGCGGCGGTGCGCGTATATTGCATGCCCCCACTCCTAACTGACCCCATCACATCATAACAAGCAACAAAGACACCAAGGACAACATCGATGAAATTACTTGTACTTACTAATTGAATTAAAGAAATGACAAATTAATGAAAATGGATGAAAAACAACTAGCAAGGAAGATAGCAGAGACAAGCAGGAGGCTCCGCACAGTGCACGCAGTCGAAATTCACCTATGGAGGTTTCCCCGCCACGGCGGAGTACCACGGAACGAATTGGATCACGCCGCTGCGAGTGCAAAACTAACTTTAAACCCCTGCAGCGACGTAGAAACTTTTGCGACCCTGCAAAATGACGGAAATGACGAGACATCCTTCCTAGAACAACGACAGAGGCGGCGACAGCTCCGTAAACGCCTATAACATGTGCCGAAGGAAGATCTATTGCCTGCAGGCTTGTCGCATGCATACATGTCAATTGTACAGGTTCACAAGGCCCCCGCACCGGTACTGCACTTATGCCGGATGTACCTGCACAACGGTGTGCATGCAAGGAAAGAAGACGTCATCCTGGCAACACGAAAAGCATATAAACGAAGTTGCCTAGCGTGCAAAACAGAAGTGCACATGCTGTGGGAGTACCCATAGTATAGAGCCCTCCGACCAAAGCACGAGGGCCAAGTGGCCAGCATCTAGGAGTGGATCCATCCCTCAGCAGAGGCCAACAGTGTCCTGCGAGCGCTGTTGACCTTTGCTGCGGAATACGGCATTCTCCGCATGTGTAACTGTATGGGGAAGCATTCCTCGGTGGCTGGCCCTGTCCTCATCTTCTAATTCCCAACTCTATTACCCCTTAATAGGCCAATGAGCCATCCCTCTTTTAAAAATACTGCCATACCAAAACCTGGCGAATTAGGTTGCCAATGCCAATTGGAGGTTTGTAGCTAATGTCGTGCATTCATAACAAATGGCTTTTACAACGGATAAAAAGGCGTTCTTCATAGTACGTCAGCACGAAGAAATCTATCAATTTTCATGCGAAACCAAGACTGGGCGCATCAGGAAAGCACATGACCATGCCTTAAAATTGTGTCTCATGGCGGAAGCCACGCTGCGAAACGAAAACAATAAACTACATCTTGCAGCAGCTGGCGGACACTATGGATACCGTTGGCTGAAAAGCATGCCCTTGTTATGCCCAGCCATGAGAATCTGGTGTCGATCAGCACCATATGACTATTTGTTTCCTTCTTTCAGGTGACACAGATGTACGAGGTGTGTTCAAAAAGAAACCGAACTTTTCCTATAATACCTTTACTGCTTATGGTACAACATTTGAAGTGCTGTCCCCTTCAAAGTAGTCCCCTCTACTGGCAATACACTCTTCCCATCTTTTCTTCCATTCTTGGAAAGCCTCTTGGAATGCACTTTCTGGAATGGAGTGCAGGTCTCTTCTCGCATTGTCCAGGATCTCCTCTATGGTTTGGAAACGACATCCTTTCAAGGTGGTTTTCAGCTTGGAGAATATAAAAAAGTCTGTTGGGGCTAGGTTCGGAGAATATGGTGGGTGGGGCACAAAGGAGTATGGTGATTGCTAAGTAGCTGTGGACAAGGAACGGCGAGTCAGCCGGGGCATTGTCATGATGCAACATCCCAGCCAGATTTTCCCACAATTCAGGCCTCTTACTGCGCACAGAATCTCTCAAACGTGCTAGAATTCCCTGGTAAACTTCTTTGTTTACCGTCTGACCATGTGGCACAAATTCCTGATGGACAATGCCTTTGCAGTCAAAAAAACACAACCAACATCACCTTCATTTTTGACCGACTCATGCATGCTTTTTTTGGACGAGGAGAACCTTTGGCTACCCACTGCGATGACTGCACTTTCGTTTCAACATCATAGCCATAAACCAATGTCTCATCACCTGTTATGACGTTCTTAAGCTTTCATCATCATTGGCAGCGGCGAGCAGTTCCTGGCTGATTTGAACACGGGTCTGCTTCTGTTCGTCAGTCAACAAACGCGGCACGAATTTTGCACTGACACGACGCATCCCAAATTTGTCACTCAAAATTTCATGACATGATCCTACGCCGAAAGCCACTTCGTCAGCCACTTCTCGGACAGTCAAACGACGATTTCCATGAATCACAGTTCGAACTCTCTTGACGTGGTCATCATCTGTGGATGTGGAAGGTCGTCCAGGCTTGGGATCGTCACCGTCCGACATTCTTCCGTCTTCAAAAAGCTTGAACCAATCATAGGACTGCGTGCAATTCATACAGTCCTCCCCGTATGCTTGGTTAAGCAACTGAAATGTCTCTGTGAAAGTTTTCCCAAGTTTGAAGCATGCACTTCACATACACACGCTGTTCTTCCAATTCCTTCATTGCCACTTTGGCACCAATTCGAAGAACAGCTTGTTCATGTGCTCACTTCAGTGGCTGTAGCTCACCAACTAACGGTCAGAGCGAAATGCGGCAAATGGCAGTTTGTTGTCTAAACATGCCGCTACATGCGCTCAGTAGCCACAGCGCGCTCCCTCTGCCAGTTGTCGCGCTATTTCATAAGTTCAGTTCCTTTTTGAACACACCTCGTATACACAAAGCACGGGCCGCCAGCCGAGATCGCCTTGCAAAAATAAGCTTGGTGCTCCGGCCAGCATGCCACAGTGTCACATGCCTGGAGTTGGAATTTCCGGGACATTTCCTGGTTTAAAAAAAAAATGTCCTAATGTTAGCGTCAGCTACACACATGCATGTATCAAACTGCTTGCACCCGATATTGAGCAACATTGTTATCCCGAATTTCCATTGGGTGTCCTGGAAAAATTACAGATTGTCCTGGTTGTCTATATTGTTTCCAGTGATTTAATAGACATGTTTGTACTCACTTTGCCATTCAACTGCAGGCAATATTGGTTTTGCAAGTAATAGCACTAGTGGTTTCCCCTGCCTATGCGCCCACAGCGTCCAAATCAATGGTCTTTCATTCCTTCAAAATTGCACTGTGAAAGTACATTTATTTCATGTGATCAGGTGTCACGCAGCGACAGTGCTTGACGACAGGGATACGCCCGCTTTCAGACAGCTCTTTAAGTGAAAGGTTGACCTTATCGTTCTACATAGTTCATTTTTGTTCCCAGGGACTTGCGAAACGTCAGAGAATTGCCGTAATGCAACCGACTATTGCATCTTGGCACGCAATACTTTGCGTCTTGTGTGTACTGTAGTGATGTGGCATGGAGTTCTACTATACCAAGGTGTTAAATCATTCAAGAGCTATCAATGAAGCTGGCTATCAAAACCCACAATCTTAGTGTATGCTCAGCCCATGCAAGAAACAAAAAGCAGCATTTGTTTGGGTCCCTTTCAGAATTCTTAGCTCCTTCACTCCGAGCCATAAGCCTTCACATGTGCAGACACCACTTATGTGGCTTCGAGAACCTTCGATAATTTTGCAGTTATACCAAGCAGAGCTATTGTTCTCCAGCCAACTTTAAGATTTTCATTAAAGGACAAAAGATAGGTTGCGTGAGCTTGAGATGTTCTTAAAAAACTATGTAATGGTAATGAATAAAGCAGCATGTGT
>NC_051154.1:271461354-271506772 GCF_013339745.2 Dermacentor silvarum | reverse complement strand
AAGAATCTATAAGATGCTGCACAAAATCTCTAGGAAAGTTCGTGAATATTACAGAGAACATCGAAAAGACGAAAAATTGAGACATGGAAACTATGGACAGGTTGATGTGTACAGCCACCCCTCAGAATATTTCGGAGCACGGAAAATGACAATCAGTTCAATTTTCTCGTGACTTCAACAGACTTAAAAATTAAATTTTGGCGTTTTACATATCAAAACCACAATCTGAATATGAGGCACACCGTAGTGGGTAACTCTGGAATAATTTCGACCACCTGAGGTTCTTTAACGTGCACCTAAATCTAAGTAACTGGGTGTTTTCGCATACTGTCCCCATTGAAATGCGGCCGCCGTGGCCGGGATTTGATCCCGCGACCTCATGCTTAGCAGCCCCAACACCATAGCCCCTAAACAAACACGGCGGGTAACAGAGTGTGTAATTTATGTCAGGAATGTGATGATTGTACGGAGAAGTATCAACTCTACCTTTCGGGTGAAGGACCTGTGCCTATAGCTGCAATGAAATTTACCTTTTTACTCAGACCCCATGTTCCGAAAACTATTCAGGTGGAGATACTTTGGGCTATCATTTATTACAATAAGGATATTCTAGGTTCATGTGTGATGTCATTGTGATGAGAAAAGAAAGAAGTTAGGCAAGGATGTCAGCTGCTATGGGGTGTGCCTTATTAGAAAGTGTAGGCTGCATCAGTACCTGTGTGAATAAACCAGAGTGTTGCCTGAAGAGTGAAGCTATTTTAGCCTCAAAAGCTGCCTTGAGGCTACTTCTTTCGCTTCAGTTGTTAGCAAAAGGTACCTTGCTTTCCTAAAACAAATTTCCCAAGGAAGTGCTGCATACTTATTAGGTGCAAATTATTCTAAGGCAACATGTAAAGCTTTATTTTGTTAGTGCAGCCATAGTAAAGCCTTCGCCACCGCTAACATTAATGCTGCATACTGATATGGAAGCACCACGCTTACAGATTTGGACGTCTTTTGCAGCAAAGTATGCAGGAATGCAGGAGGAATAAACTTTATCTACAGAAATGAGCTGACGGTGAAATCGTCCAAGGTGGGCGGCGTCCCTAGTCCAGGATACCATGGGCCTGAGCTGATAGCTTGGCGCTGCTCACCAGGCGATGCTGGTCTTCAGGGCTCGGGCTAGTCAGCTGGGCTTCCCACTGTTCGACGGTTGGTCTGGTGATGCGTGGTGTCGATGGGTTTTGCTAACATTCCCATACCATGTGGTAGAGGGTATTGGGCGCAAAGCAGAAGGCGCACTTGTAAGTATAGCTCGTACGATACATGGCGTGTAGCAGGGTGCCATGCGGGAATGTGCCAGTCTATAGTTTACAGAACATCACCACCTCTTCTCTTGTCAGCTCGGGATGCAGGGGTGGGGTAGATCCTCCTACCCAGTCTGTTGTGGCTCAGGATGTCGGCGTATTTTTTCGGGATGCCATCGTGTTGGTCTACCGGGGTTCGCGAACCCGGTGGGATAGCCTGGAGAATGCGATCTCGGGCAGCGGCGTTAGCCGCTACATTACCATCCAGGGACTCGTGTGCCGGGGCCCAGACAATGTATAGATCTTGAAAATTATCTTCTTTCTCGAGGATGCTCAGGGCTTGTTTGGAAATGAGGCCCTTTGGGTAATTTCTACATGCTGTTTGTGAGTCCGTGATGATTGTGATGTGATCTTCCTCTCGCTTGCAGGTAGTGGCCGCCAGGCCTATCACCGTTTCCTCCGCGCAGTCAATGTCTGGAGTGTTTACCGAGGCCACTGCTACCTCTTCCCAGCCGTTGATCACGCTGATATATAGCGTGGGCCGTTCTGTTCTTGTACTTTGCCGCGTCGGTGTATCTGACTTCTCCTTTTGTTGGTCCTTCGTAGGCCTTACGTAGAACTTGTACTCTCGCTTGCCTCCTTTCGTTGTTCTATTCAGGGTGCATGTTTCTCGGCGTGCTGGCCACCGTGATATTCTCCCTCGGGGGTAGAGTGATCCGCTGTTTTCTGGATTCATATTTGACTAGGTAGCCCAGTCTGCTTAGCGTGTCCCTGCCCATGCTGGTGAGCTTGAGTCGCTCTATCTGGCTCGTCTTGTGGGTCTCTGCTAGTTCCGCACAAGTATTGTGGATGCCCAGGCTGAGTAACTTCTCCATCGACGTCGTCGGTGGAGCCACAGTGCCAGCTTGTAGGTCTTTCGTATTAGAGTGTTCAGTTTGCCTCTCTTGCTGTTCATGAGACCAATGTACGAGGTGCCATAAATGACTCTGCTGATTATCAGGGTTTGTGTTAATTTGATCGTGTCCTGTTCTTTCAGACCGTGCTTTCTCTTAGTCACTCTTCACACCAAGTGCACGACTTGGGTAACTGTCGCTTGCAGCTTTTTAATGGCGGCGATCCGGCACCATCCTTCTGGAAAGTGAAACCCAGGATACTGAGTAGGTCCATCTTGGGCATGTTGGCTCCGTGCAATGTTGGGTCCGGTGTATCCTGGGGAGGCCGCCCTCTCGTCCTCTTTTTGAGGATTAGGAGCTCCGACTTTTCCGGGGTGCATAAAAGACCGCAACGGTGTAGATAACGCTCGGTCCTGTCGATGGCTTCCTACAGGGCGTCTTATTGTTCGCCCGCCGATCCCGTGCACGTCCACACAGTCAGGTCGTCAGCGTACATTGCGTGACGGATACCCCTGATGTTCTCCAAAAGGTTCGGCAATCCCCTCATCGCTATATTGAACAGCAACGGGGAGATCACCGACCCCTGGAGGGTTCCTTTCTGCGGTATTGGGATCTTGTCGGTCCTGAGGTTCTCCAGGCTTATGGTAATCCAGGTAATTAGGACCATGTTATGAATGATATGCAGGTACACACTCTGAAGTGTGGACGTTAATTATGGGGTAAATGAAAACTGTTAAAGCCTTATTATATACCTGTTGACCACAGAAGACGTCAAAATGAGGATTTCTCTCGCTTGAGCATCCTGCTGTGAAAAAAAATGTCTGATAGTTTAAATGGACGCTAAGTTATGGATGATGTGCATACGAAGTTTTAGTTGTGTAAACGAACTACAACTTTTGCTAAAAATACTTAAACAATTGCACGAAGCGGGATATATTGGCGTGTCGACACATTTTGCGGCTCCAGCCGTCGATTGCGGTGATACAAGTATATATTTTATATTTCAATAACAACGGATCTTTTGCATTGCGGTTCTTTAGGATTTCGGAGCCTTAAGCTGTATCTATTGTTCCCTACATCTCTTTTTGTTTATTACCGTGTATACGTCTTCACTACGTCTCAAATAAACGCTCAATTGTTAAACAGAGCTTGTCCCGTGTTTTCATAATCTAATTTTTTTACGATTAGCTTGATATTGCACTTTCAATTAGTTCGAGTTTTATTACATTTGTATTATAGTCTTCAAACGTGCTTTCTATCTAGTTTTTTTATTCTCCCTTTTGTTGCTTTCCCGTACTTTATGTGATTATCGATTCTTTCTCAAGAAGTCCCTCTAAAACCACTTCAGGACTGATTTCTATATATTCAGCCATATTCACAAAACTTTGTCGTTGCATGAAATAAACAGAAGCTGACCTGAACTGAACTGTCCATGACGAATACCTTCCAGCTCACCCGATTCGCAATCCAACATACATGAGCACGTAGACACGCTACCATAGAAAACATGCAAGTGAAGCGTCATCCAAGTCCTTATACGGTTTATCTTGTGCGCGCTGCCTTCTCTTTTCCTGGCGTGATAAGCTACACAGATAAGATACAAAATAACGTGTGGCTAGCATGTAGTTGGATGCAATCATGCTCCGCGTGTAGCAGCAGACCACTCACCTAGGGACCGAAAATTTCATAGCAGTGAGTGGAGTTGCCAATGCCTCATTAAAAAAAACCGTAAGCCATATATGCCCTGTATTCATAATCCTATATAGTGACACTCGCACTTGTTTGTCTTTTTTGCGGCGACCGTTTGTCAGTTCAGAAAGCGATGTAAGGCGCAGGTCGGCTACAGGACCGGGAGCTGAAGACGGGCCGTCGGGTTTCGGACCCGAGCCTCCAGGACTTCAGCCGACCAGGGCCTTCTGCCAGACTGTTCCCGGTCGTCGATAGTAATGTCGGAAGACGGGCTTGCATGTATCAGAACATTTTCGACTGTTGCCACCGATTCTGTCTGCTGGCCGTGTTGTTGCCGAGGCTTGTGCAATCAGATTGCAATTGCGACGCGAATAGTGTTGTAAATGCTGCATGGAAGGCACGCGAGCAGCAGTGTCTACAGTGGAACCTTCAATGAGTCGTGTATAAATAGCTGCTTTACCATCGGATCGGAATTCGACCATCGACATGTGTGCTCGCCGCTGCCATATTGAGCTATAGGCTCCCTTCAATGGTCAGGCGGCGCAGCGATCGGCTCAGCCGTCAGCGCCGCCGTGTCAGTTCCGCGAAACACCGAGGCGGCCACTTCTACGAAGGCATGCTTCTGCGGCGCTCATTTGAAACAAGTCGGGCGTTCTAAACTGTGGTTTTTAAGGCAATTGAAAACATTGAGGCCCATTTTCGACCACCGACACTCGAGAAAGGACGTCAACTTTACGACAACAACCATGTATTTCGCGTCAAAAGAGTAAACAGGACGGACATCGCAGCAAAGTTCTGGTCACGACAAATAATTAAAGCACGTTTACGACGTCGAACTCAAAGTAAGTGAACAAATAAATAATTTATTCCGCTGAAGAGGGCAAATACGGCCGTAGACGTTTTTCAACTTTCATTTGTATCTTCAGTATACTTCGAGCGTGCCTTGCTTATCACATTTGTCGAGGTTTTGGTGAGTTGGAAGGTAACTTGAATGATTCTTTATGGCGCTTTTTGCTCCGTTGACAAAGTGCCTCGAGCATATTCTGGTGTTGTCATTCGGGCTCCAGTGTGAGAGGTCATCATCGCTGAAACATAACAGAGAGCAATCAGCTGACACTAAGCAACACCTGCACAAATGTGTGCTAGCGTGCGCGAGAGAAGTGCTATTTTGCGAATACTCGATGTGTGCTGCGGTGCACTCCAGCCTTAGTTCTGTTGTTCTAAACGCGAGTAAACGTCGGCATGAATGAGCCCGGTTTCAGCAGTCGCGTCTTGATCCAGGCGCAGAAAGGAGCTGCACGTTGGCTTATTATATACAACAAGAACTACAGTGCGTACAAAGGTCCAAAGCGGAGCGCTTACGAAGCTAGATTTGACACATAACAACCACTGCGCATTTGTTTTGGAGCGAGAATAGCTCAACAATTATCCAAACCAATTTAAAACAGCGGGAATCAGATCACGCGTGTTTATGCAGTTGTCGCGTTATTGTGCGTTTTCATGGATGCTGCCTTGTGTTCTTTTTTTGCGTTTGCGTCATAGTTCAACAGAAATTCTCAAGAGCGACTCTTACTTGACGGCCCGAACCGCGACGATCCACCTTCAGCCACCGGGTTTCTCCCCACAGCCTTGAAGGGAAGCGGCACAATTTGATGCCGACATCACCTTCGCGGTTGTCAAAATACCTAAAACACCAGTATATGCGCATGTTCTTTTTGTCCACACTTCTCTTGGAGGAGCTGCCGAGTGGTCGCGGTGAATCCATTGAAAAATTGGACAAGGAAGCTTTCAGGCGTGCCTGAGCGCAGTACGGACCAAGGTGAAGTGGCGGTGAGGGCCTACTCGCGGGTGCTCACCGCCGTTGCTAGGTGGCGCGACATGTACAGCCAAACTGCATTGCAGGGTGCCTATAGGTGTTACTTGTTTTGCTGGGTACAGGTTCGCCCAATGAACCGTTGGTTTTGTGGCTTGCGTTGTGCCACTGTGGGTGCTCACCGTCACAACAATGTGACAATATTTTGCATGAAAATATGTATGTTCCCATATAACCAAATAATATAGGGATATAGAACCGTGCACATGTGTCTTATCTCATAGGGTGCGCATAATTTATTGTTCTGGTAAAGCAAGAGAGTGCACGAATAATTTCGGCTAAGTTCTACCTTTATAGGTGTGACTTTCTTGCATGCATCATCAACTATGGTCAGTGCCGAATGCCGGATCATTAGTTATCGCTAGTGATAGGTTCCGTTCAACGTGCTCATACTTTTAAGCAGCATAGCGTCATGGATATCAAATGAAAAACCACAAAAGTGGTAACTCAAACATTATAACTGGGATGTGGTAAGATTGAGTCAAAATAGTGATCAAGAATCACTTTGTTTAGTATGACAGTGGTAGTCTTCATTTATGCACGGTCATTTCTTTCATTTATTCACTGTCATTTCTGTGAAACAGTTTCATTATTATTCTTTTTTCTGAATAAGTACAAGACAGCCTGGGTATAAATATTGGTGATAACTAGCAATTTTGCTCACTTCAGTGTTCTCGACTATTTACAAATTGTAATTATATGAATATCAAGTGAAAGGCAATTTGAAGGGTGATTCAACTGTGATAATTAGGAACTGAGAAGTCGGGGTCACTAGTGCTTACAAATCACTTTTTACTATGATTGCCGTTATTTTCTGCGTCTTCATTGGGTAGGATAAATGTGTCAATAAACAAGCATATAGTTAAGTGAACAATATGACAAATACGGACAGAAACTAGTGATAGTGATGTTGCAAGTTTGATGGTGTCGGGTATGTACAATCCATAACTTTAACGGTATCGAGTGAAGAGTCATTCACAGGGAAACCACACATCTACTGTGGCAGCTATAGCAGTCATTCGTCTGCGTCTCCAGAGGAAACTATTGAAGTGACAATAAATGAACCATTAGCAGAAAAATATTGCAAATAAGGACGAGTATATAGCTAGTGATCACTAATACTATATCGAGCAGTTCAATATTTTATGATTCTTACATAGCATAGCTTCATCTCACCTTCCCACGATTTTTTGGCCGAACCAATGCTTTCAATTCATCCGCGTTGCCACGTGCCATTCAGCATTGGAACAACGTACCAAACGACCTAGTTTACATTCTTGAACCTGTATACTTCAGAGCACGTGCCTAACATATTATTTCCTCCACATTTCACCAGAGCTAACCCTACTGCGCACCTAAGTTATCTCCAACGAAGTAGTATACGACCTTTTTTTTGCTTAATTTATTGTTATTTAAGTTGTTAGAGACTTGTTCTTTCGTATTTACCCGCTAGCATTGTATAATTTCTTTATACCCTTTTTTGATACGAAAGCATGAATGGCCCATTCAGCGAAAAAGCCGGCATCTGTCGTCTGTACCAGCGAAACGGTAGGTAAATTCCCATTGGCTGCGACGCCACGTCACGGGCGCACTTCAACGGAGCAGAGCGGGCGAAATGGAACACCTGCTGCCGCGATAGCGCACCAGGTGTTGCGTGAGCGGTGATAGAATCGCCGCGACGCCGCGTCACCCTCGCTCTTGTTCTCGGAAGCCTGTTATCCGTGCGTTCCTTGTCCGCGCAAGCTCTCGCCTGCGTTCTGCGCCTCGGAAGGTCAAATTAAAATGCGCTCACTTGCCCGCGAGGAGTTCCTAACTGGAAGGACCGGACAGCAACGTTTAATTGGACACCAATGCTTTTGCATTCACAACTCATAAGTGTTTAGTGTCCTCATATTTCTTTTTATGCTAATTCCCTTGTATCCTCCCCTTACGCAATACTCCTTCAGGAGCCTGTTAGATAACTCAATAAAAAATTATGCAGAAATTCCACTGGAGTTGTCAAAGTATGCATAGGCATACCCCCAAATTTCAGTTGTCCCACCCGCAAATTACAAGTTGGCCCACAATAAAGTGTTCTTTCTCCTTGATGTTGATCAAGTCTCTTCAAGGTGGTAATTCATAGGTGCCGACTACGGTGGGGGGGCTCCGGGGCTCGAGCCCCCTCCGGAGTTTTCCGGGGGAGGGGGCCCTGCCGCCCCCCGGCGATGCCGGGGGGCGGCAGGGCGGCCCTCACACAGACTCGTGTGAGGGCCGCACTTTTTTTGCATGCATCATCAACTATGGTCAGTGCCGAATGCCGGATCATTAGTTATCGCTAGTGATAGGTTCCGTTCAACGTGCTCATACTTTGAAGCCGTATGTTGGTTATATTGCCTATATGAATTGTAGTAACATTTACTAATTAAAATAACAAACATCGTGCAATGCACGGACCATGTAAGCCTGTAAATATCTCGCTGGATGACCACGAGCACTCGCTACCACAACGCTGGCATTAAGAACGCCGGCAGCGGGGACGAACGGTTGGTACAGCCATGCGATTCACCGCGACTCCGAAAATTAGATTCATCATCATCATCTGCATATTTTTATGTCCACTACAGGGCGGCCTCTGTCAGCGATCTCCAATTGCCCGTCTCTTAACTTGGGCTATGCGATCTGCAACACTTGGGGCGCGGAAAGACAGCCTAAGAAGGAAGACAACGCGCATGAAGTTAGCAGCCATCCCTGCTCGCCCTTAAGCATTGCAACCCCAATGATTACCAATAATTGAATACGGCACGCGGGCCGCGTAAGCGTCAACCGCGCAGTCATTCGCAGCTGCGGCCGGGCTAGATGAGAATACGCGTGCTCTCCTCCCCATGCGCGCATTTGATCACGTGACCTCCAACTAACCCGAATATTGACCGCGTGGGAAGATAATGTCGATCAAGCCGCCATCTTTTTCGGCTCAGTGTTCGGCCGCGATCCACCACCGCCGCCGCTCTTGCTTGTGAAGCAGCACCGGAAACTTATAGAAGTGTGTTCCTGGTGAGTTTTTGTATGTGCTAAAGCAGCCAACTACGCAGCAGTTGTTTTTAGATATCGCTGAAGGCTGACAGAAGCGTTAAATCGCCATCAAGAACGCAAACATAACAGCACGCGCGTAGACGCTGGCGGGAACAGTGCTCGCCCCAGCCCGCCTGCGCTTCGCATCCTTGTCAACAGGCGGCGTTGTCGGCGCGCTGCGCATGGCGCATTAGTTTGGGAAAGGGCCAATTAACTGTCAGGTCTTTCTCATCATTATGATGATTAACTATCATCAGCAATGGCTCGAGCGTCGTCGTCTTCTTTAACAGCTGGCCTGGCTTGTTGGCGCCCCTCAGAGCAACCGCGCTTGCGCCACTGCTCACGCGTTCATCGTCGTCTTCCACAGCTGGCTCCGTTGCCGCTCATCATTCCACCGTAGAATTTCACTTCTCTTCTGTCGTCGTAATGGGGAAGCGGCGTTTACGGAGGTATGAGCCATTGCTTAAGGGGGTATGAGCCATTCATTATCCGTGTCATAACACGCCGGCGGAGCGCGCGAAAGGACACGTCGTCAGTTTCTCCTCTGGGTGTGGTAGAAGGACGTGCGTTAACCAAAGGTCTAGGGGCTAGTGCCATTAAAGACACTTAAAAGGAACATTAAGGTGATTAAATTTTTTTTTCGGTACTAAACCAGAAAGGCTGATGGGCCATATTTTGGTAACATTAGGAGTTTATGCCCACCTTGAGGGCCAATTACTCCTGTATAAAATAAATATCGCATTTCCCACCTGTTAGTAATGTAACACGCAAATTTCGCCGGATTGTACCGATTATTTCCCCGTTCTCGCCTTACTGGCACTTCTGGTAGTGATGCATTTGATACGGTGGTCATGGTACAGTGTTTATCTTTCATTTGAAAAGAAAGAATTCCCTTCTCTTAGGGGCCTGATGACTTCGCAAAATACGTCCACTTAGGCAGCACGATGACAAGTTGCAATAAAGCTGTGCAGTTTTACAAAGTTGCTCCACTCATTTGCATGCAAAGGCCACCATGTGCCTGGAACAAGCATCACTAATAACATCCAGTTTACGTCCCAAGCCTGGGTTATAGCTCCATTCCGCATCCAGATAACATCCAAAAAAGACCCGGTCGAGACCTCCGTGGGACATCTTTCGGCGCTTCACATGGTACGTTTTCTGGATTATAGTGTGGGACATTTTAGGAACATCCCTAGAATCTTCTCAACATCCTTACAGGGACACCCATCAAACATATCCTTAGGATGTCTGAGTGTTGTCTGGGATACATCACCGGTGGTCACGACGAACGCCTGCACAAGTCTCAGCACCGGGATCCTTCATTTGATATGGCGAATATCATGACGCCTCGATGCGGCTGCAACCAAGACAGCCCGCCAGCTTGTCCTGGCTACGCTGGTGTCCCGTATAACATACGGAGCGCTTGTGTACAGACTGACACAACACGTCCAGCAGCTGGAGGTCCTGTACAACGAGGCCCTCCGCGTTGTCACAGAGTTGCCGAGGCACGCACGGCTGGACAATCTGCAACGCTATGCGCAAGTGCCACCACTACAACACAGTATCGAACATTGGCGCAATGTAGACCAACTCAAACGCCATTTAACTCACCAGGGCCGTGCTCTCTTGCATGCTCTTGGCGAAATCCTGGACTCGGAGTCAGAGCCTGCACCACTGATGCCACTGTGGCAGACACATCCGCAAATGGTCGACTCACGACCTCTGCCAGGGTGCATGGACCTGCGCCGTCACCCGGAGCACAGAAAGTGCCACACAAATCGGCACATGGAGAGCCTAGCCAGCTCATGTACCACTCCCTTTTACATGGACGCTGCCGTCTGCACGACGCCCGACGGTACACGAGCCGCAGTTGGAATACACCGCCTCGACGCTGAACCACGCGCACCCAAGAATAGGTATTTGGTAATTAACAACGACCAGACGTACTCATGGTTGAACTGCTGGCTGTCCGTGACGCACTGCACGAAGCTCTTGAAGAACCTCCAGGTACTTCACAAATGACAATATATACCGATAGTCGGGCGGCGGTGCGCGTATATTGCATGCCCCCACTCCTAACTGACCCCATCACATCATAACAAGCAACAAAGACACCAAGGACAACATCGATGAAATTACTTGTACTTACTAATTGAATTAAAGAAACGACAAATTAATGAAAATGGATGAAAAACAGCTAGCAAGGAAGATAGCAGAGACAAGCAGGAGGCTCCGCACAGTGCACGCAGTCGAAATTCACCTACGGAGGTTTCCCCGCCACGGCGGAGTACCACGGAACGAATTGGATCACGCCGCTGCGAGTGCAAAACTAACTTTAAACCCCTGCAGCGACGTAGAAACTTTTGCGACCCTGCAAAATGACGGAAATGAAGAGACATCCTTCCTAGAACAACGACAGAGGCGGCGACAGCTCCGTAAACGCCTATAACATGTGCCGAAGGAAGATCTATTGCCTGCAGGCTTGTCGCATGCATACATGTCAATTGTACAGGTTCACAAGGCCCCCGCACCGGTACTGCACTTATGCCGGATGTACCTGCACAACGGCGTGCATGCAAGGAAAGAAGACGTCATCCTGGCAACACGAAAAGCATACAAACGAAGTTGCCTAGCGTGCAAAACAGAAGTGCACATGCTGTGGGAGTACCCATAGTATAGAGCCCTCCGACCAAAGCACGAGGGCCAAGTGGCCAGCATCTAGGAGTGGATCCATCCCTCAGCAGAGGCCAACAGTGTCCTGCGAGCGCTGTTGACCTTTGCTGCGGAATACGGCATTCTCCGCATGGTGTAACTGTATGGGGAAGCATTCCTCGGTGGCTGGCCCTGTCCTCATCTTCTAATTCCCAAACTCTATTACCCTTAATAGGCCAATGAGCCATCCCTCTTTTAAAAATACTGTACCATGCCATACCAAAACCTGGCGAATTAGGTTGCCAATGCCAATTGGAGGTTTGTAGCTAATGTCGTGCATTCATAACAAATTGGCTTTTACAACGGATAAAAAGGCGTTCTTCATAGTATGTCAGCACGAAGAAATCTATCAATTTTCATGCGAAACCAAGACTGGGCGCATCAGGAAAGCACATAACCATCCCTTAAAATTGTGTCTCATGGCGGAAGCCACGCTACGAAACGAAAACAATAAACTACAATCTTGCAGCAGCTGGCGACACTATGGATACCGTTGGCTGAAAAGCATGCCCTTGTTATGCCCAGCCATGAGAATCTGGTGTCGATCAGCACCATATGACTATTTGTTTCCTTCTTTCAGGTGACACAGATGTACGAGGTGTGTTCAAAAAGAAACCGAACTTTTCCTATAATACCTTTACTGCTTATGGTACAACATTTGAAGTGCTGTCCCCTTCAAAGTAGTCCCCTCTACTGGCAATACACTCTTCCCATCTTTTCTTCCATTCTTGGAAAGCCTCTTGGAATGCACTTTCTGGAATGGAGTGCAGGTCTCTTCTCGCATTGTCCAGGATCTCCTCTATGGTTTGGAAACGACATACTTTCAAGGTGGTTTTCAGCTTGGAGAATATAAAAAAGTCTGTTGGGGCTAAGTTCGGAGAATATGGTGGGTGGGGCACAAAAGGAGTATGGTGATTTGCTAAGTAGCTGTGGACAAGGAACGGCGCGTCAGCCGGGGCATTGTCATGATGCAACATCCCAGCCAGATTTTCCCACAATTCAGGCCTCTTACTGCGCACAGAATCTCTCAAACGTGCTAGAATTCCCTGGTAAACTTCTTTGTTTACTGTCTGACCATGTGGCACAAATTCCTGATGGACAATGCCTTTGCAGTCAAAAAAACACAACCAACATCACCTTCATTTTTGACCGACTCATGCATGCTTTTTTTGGACGAGAACCTTTGGCTACCCACTGCGATGACTGCACTTTCGTTTCAACATCATAGCCATAAACCAATGTCTCATCACCTGTTATGACGTTCTTAAGCTTTCATCATCATTGGCAGCGGCGAGCAGTTCCTGGCTGATTTGAACACGGGTCTGCTTCTGTTCGTCAGTCAACAAACGCGGCACGAATTTTGCACTGACACGACGCATCCCAAATTTGTCACTCAAAATTTCATGACATGATCCTACGCCGAAAGCCACTTCGTCAGCCACTTCTCGGACAGTCAAACGACGATTTCCATGAATCATAGTTCGAACTCTCTTGACGTGGTCATCATCTGTGGATGTGGAAGGTCGTCCAGGCTTGGGATCGTCACCGTCCGACATTCTTCCGTCTTCAAAAAGCTTGAACCAATCATAGGACTGCGTGCAATTCATACAGTCCTCCCCGTATGCTTGGTTAAGCAACTGAAATGTCTCTGTGAAAGTTTTCCCAAGTTTGAAGCATGCACTTCACATACACACGCTGTTCTTCCAATTCCTTCATTGCCACTTTGGCACCAATTCGAAGAACAGCTTGTTCATGTGCTCACTTCAGTGGCTGTAGCTCACTAACTAACGGTCAGAGCGAAATGCGGCAAATGGCAGTTTGTTGTCTAAACATGCCGCTACATGCGCTCAGTAGCCACAGCGCGCTCCCTCTGCCAGTTGTCGCGCTATTTCATAAGTTCGGTTCCTTTTTGAACACACCTCGTATACACAAAGCACGGGCCGCCAGCCGAGATCGCCTTGCAAAAATAAGCTTGGTGCTCCGGCCAGCATGCCACAGTGTCACATGCCTGGAGTTGGAATTTCCGGGACATTTCCTGGTTTAAAAAAAAATGTCCTAATGTTAGCGTCAGCTACACACATGCATGTATCAAACTGCTTGCACCCGATATTGAGCAACATTGTTATCCCGAATTTCCATTGGGTGTCCTGGAAAATTACAGATTGTCCTGGTTGTCTATATTGTTTCCAGTGATTTAATAGACATGTTTGTACTCACTTTGCCATTCAACTGCAGGCAATATTGGTTTTGCAAGTAATAGCACTAGTGGTTTCCCCTGCCTATGCGCCCACAGCGTCCAAATCAATGGTCTTTCATTCCTTCAAAATTGCACTGTGATAGTACATTTATTTCATGTGATCAGGTGTCACGCAGCGACAGTGCTTGACGACAGGGATACGCCCGCTTTCAGAACAGCTCTTTAAGTGAAAGGTTGACCTTATCGTTCTACATAGTTTCATTTTTGTTCCAGGGACTTGCGAAACGTCAGAGAATTGCCGTAAATGCAACCGACTATTGCATCTTGGCACGCAATACTTTGCGTCTTGTGTGTACTGTAGTGATGTGGCATGGAGTTCTACTATACCAAGGTGTTAAATCATTCAAGAGCTATCAATGAAGCTGGCTATCAAAACCCACAATCTTGTGTATGCTCAGCCCATGCAAGAAACAAAAGCAGCATTTGTTTGGGTCCCTTTCAGAATTCTTAGCTCCTTCCATCTGAGCCATAAGCCCTTCACATGTGCAGACACACTTATGTGGCTTCGAGAACCTTCGATAATTTTGCAGTTATACCAAGCAGAGCTCTTGTTCTCCAGCCAACTTTAAGATTTTCTTAAAGGACAAAAGATAGGTTTCGTGAGCTTGAGATGTTCTTAAAAAACTATCTTAATGGTAATGAATAAAGCAGCATGTGTTTTGGTAGCCAGAGTATGATAAACATTTTGATGCCAATAATACAATGAATGTACTGTTTTGGTGCTCCATGTGTTCTCAGAATGTGTCCCGATTTGCTGGTGTTTTATGTCCAGATTTTCCCTAGATTTCAGTGATGTTCTTGTCCAGGTTTTCCCAACTCTACACATGCCACATCATGTCACCACGTGATTTAACCTTAAGGCGTGATCATGTGCACTCTTGACGCACTCGATTTTGGTTTTGTGCGCAGAACGATGCAGAACTTTTTTGTGCGAGTGTGCTTCAATTTTGGGTTTTTCATCTCTTGTAAAAGATTTGCTATGAGCTCGCTAAGACGCAAGCGGCGAGTTGGTATTGAAGGCCCAACATGAATAATTAGAAAGTATATTAGCAAATCTTAGTTAATAAGGCCGCTCAACAAACCACCAAGGATCTTTTTGTCTGTCCCTGTTGTGAAACTTGGCCAGCAAAACTGTCATCATGGCGCGAATCACATATTTTTAATATTTAGAGACAGTTGTCGCTGAAGCACCACATACATCTATGCGTAACATGGCCAAGGAAGTGCTACCGATGCAGACCTGCCAACCTTAACACTTGAGGAACACTGCAGTCAAAGCAAAAAAATAATTTTAAAATATGCTCAAATTCCATTAATAGTCAAAATGTTAACTGTGCATTAAAAAAAACGACATCAAAGGTTTTGTTCTTTAGGGACACCGTAAATACGCAAAAAAGCTATATAGTCAAGAGAAGGATGGTGTGTGCAACAGAAATGTTCATGAAATTTTTTCATGAATTAAAAGGATACTGAAATTTCAGTTGTCGTTTACATATACTGCTTCTATGAGAGAATGGCACAGCTGCTCAAGGGTGTATCAAAATAACTGAGCGCATCCGAAAATAAACCTCTGAAATATCGTTGGGCGACTGTATTTGTATTCTTTTAAAATGAGTTTTGCCCTTAAACTGGCTACAAATGAAAAACCATAAAATTATTGGTATCAAAAGACAATCGTTAACCAGCTCTATAAAAAGGGCATTTTACGATAAAATTGTAAACGTTGGCAGGTGTGCAAATGTTGCTCACATCTATGACCACGAGTAGCGTTGGCTTTAAGAGGTTTATTTACTGTGTTACGATAAAATGGTAAAGGTTGGCAGGTGTGTAAATGTTGCTCACATCTATGGCCACGAGCAGCATTGGCTTTAAGAGGTTTATTTACTGTGTTACGATAAAATGGTAAAGGTTGGCAGGTGTGCAAATGTTGCTCACATCTATGACCACGAGTAGCGTTGGCTTTAAGAGGTTTATTTACTGTGTTACAATAAAATGGTAAAGGTTGGCAGGTGTGCAAATGTTGCTCACATCTATGACCACGAGTAGCGTTGGCTTTAAGAGGTTTATTTACTGTGTTACGATAAAATGGTAAAGGTTGGCAGGTGTGCAAATGTTGCTCACATCTATGGCCACGAGCAGCGCTGGCTTTAAGAGGTTTATTTACTGTGTTATGATAAAATGGTAAAGGTTGGCAGGTGTGCAAATGTTGCTCACATCTATGACCACGAGCAGCGTTGGCTTTAAGAGGTTTATTTACTGTGTTACGATAAAATGGTAAAGGTTGGCAGGTGTGCAAATGTTGCTCACATCTATGACCACGAGTAGCGTTGGCTTTACGAGGTTTATTTACTGTGTTACGATAAAATGGTAAAGGTTGGCAGGTGTGCAAATGTTGCTCACATCTATGGCCACGAGTAGCATTGGCTTTAAGAGGTTTATTTACTGTGTTACGATAAAATGGTAAAGGTTGGCAGGTGTGCAAATGTTGCTCACATCTATGGCCACGAGCAGCGTTGGCTTTAAGAGGTTTATTTACTGTGTTACGATAAAATGGTAAAGGTTGGCAGGTGTGCAAATGTTGCTCACATCTATGGCCACGAGTAGCGTTGGCTTTAAGAGGTTTATTTACTGTGTTACGATAAAATGGTAAAGGGTGGCAGGTGTGCAAATGTTGCTCACATCTATGGCCCCGAGTAGCGTTGGCTTTAAGAGGTTTATTTACTGTGTTACGATAAAATGGTAAAGGTTGGCAGGTGCGCAAATGTTGCTCCAATCTATGACCACGAGTAGCGTTGGCTTTAAGAGGTTTATTTACTGTGTTACGATAAAATGGTAAAGGTTGGCAGGTGTGCAAATGTTGCTCACATCTATGGCCACGAGTAGCGTTGGCTTTAAGAGGTTTATTTACTGTGTTACGATAAAATGGTAAAGGGTGGCAGGTGTGCAAATGTTGCTCACATCTATGGCCACGAGCAGCGTTGGCTTTAAGAGGTTTATTTACTGTGTTACGATAAAATGGTAAAGGTTGGCAGGTGTGCAAATGTTGCTCACATCTATGGCCACGAGCAGCGCTTGCTTTAAGAGGTTCATTTACTGTGTTAAAAAATTCGCCAATGATTACGATACTCCCTAAAGCGAAATTTGAGTCCAGCTATATACGTTTTCATTTCGCAATATATTGAGGCAAAGAATTTGAGACACGTAGCAGAGTCAGCAATCATCAAAAATCTGATCTGTGGGTCAAGCGCATTGGCTTTTATACATGACTCGTTGAAAGTTCCAGTGTAATTGCTGGTGCCGCTTGGCTTCCAGAAAGTACCGCACAATTTGTGTCGAGCATACAATCAGATTACAAAACAATCGCAAACCATGACAATCGAAATAAGCGCGAACAAGACCAAACAAAGCAAACCAAACAAGTGCAAGCGAGAGCTGACGTGAGCAGACAATAGTACGAAACGAGCGGTACGGCTGATACCATATATGAGTATGCAGGAATGCAACGAGCAGTTGCGCGGGTACGCATGAAACCAATTTCCCGAATGCACATCACTGAAAGTGCCGCTCTAATTTGTCTCCGCCGTTCGCGGCTAGAGTCCTTCATCCTTCGCTGTTGTACTCGTTCACTCGGTTACGCCACTGCCTCCGTTCGCCGCAGGAACGAGCCAGTAAGAGTTGCGCTCTAAAAAAAATGCTCTGGGCCCCTTTAAATAATACAATCTTCCAACTGGCTTTCACAGAAATCAAACCTGAAATGTCAGGAAGTGAATGTGGGCACAGCCTAAATGAGTAGAAGTGTACATCAATCAATGGGTCATAGTGGTTCGTGACATATGTAAACAAAAGTTCTTCCAGACAGCATCTTTTTATTTTTGCATGCAAAAATGTTCACTTGCTCAAGCATTCCAGCACACTGTTTCATTCATTTCGCCTGGCCTGCCCCTGACGTGACACTTCCATCACCTGCCTCAGGCACAACTTCGGAGATCCACTTTAGGTATGGAGGGTTTCCATGCTGGATCTGCACACAAAATGTGCAAATGCAAAAAAAAGTTACTCTTGAACTACACTCTACTGCAAGGTGCATGATGAGAACACAAGCATAAATTGTGTAGAAAGCTTGTGCAACAGAAACTGCGTCCACCAGGATCTGCAGAAGCTTTTTATTTCAATGGAAAGTATCGCACAGGTTCCTCTATGCATTCCCCACAGCTTTTTCTCAATGGCCATTTTCTCCATTTTGAGTAAGGCAAGTAGACATTCTCATAAATCACAATGGGGCATATAGGCGAAGTCATGCAAAAACATGGACCATACCTACGTGAAAAAACACAAGCTTAAAAGAAACAAGAAAATATATATCGACTCCCACATGGCGGCCTTGTTCGCAATGGTGTTCTTTCTTTAAACTTGTACCGTTTCTCCTGTGGTCAGTGTCCCCTCCCCGTTTTTACACAACTGTGCCATGATTATCCCCAACCAGACAAGCTTTCATACACCCTAGATTTTAACTCTTTCGTTACCATGACAAATGCGCGCATCCACGGGGCTTTTATACTTTAACAGTTCATTTCAATATGTAATGCATTTCAATATAGAATGTAGTTGCAATGTATCCTGTGATACATAAAATAATAGCCTGATGACTAACTAGCATTTTGAATGTGTAAATAGCAGATTTAATTATTCGAACAATTTTTGAGAATTCTTAAGTGGAACTTCAAAGAAGCACCTCGAGGAACATCAATAAAAATTCACTATTTTCAGTCCAGGTACTGCGTGTAAAAAAAAGACGAAATATACAAAATATGCACCTGGTTCTTAGTTCCCAATTTTTGTAAGTCAGATCATGTAAAAAAAATTATCATGAAGATTTGCTGCCATTCGTACAAGACATAGTGATGTCCATGTTATGGAGGAAAGCAGTAGCTTTGCAACTGTGAGAACGGGTAAGTTTCTATTGTACAAGGAGCATTTGTTTATACTCTTTGCAGCAGGCACCTGGTTGCTGTTTTACTCCACTCTTTAGGCTTGTCAAGCAATAGTTCAGGTCAGGGAGCATGCAGAAGCCTCCTGATACTGATTATTTCATTCGATCAGCTTTTCTCAGCAAGCAAGGTTGTCTAGTGTGCGTTCCAATTGGCGCTGGAGCCTCCACATGCAGTGTTCAGTTTCTGTTCAGTGCCGTAGCGTAATGTGGAACATTGCACAAAATTGTGAAGCAATGAATATGGGCACTTAACAGCTTAGACAGCTAATCAAGCTTCGGTCGAAGGTCGGTCTGTAATTGAATGTGTGCTTGTGTGGGTAAAAACCCTGCATGACGGGAAGAATTGCTCGTAATAATTTATGCGTACGCTGTCGAAGCACTGACGAATAAAAGCACTTGATATTAGTTGAACACAATTATCAAAATAACACACATTCATGAGCATCTAACGTTGTTTGAGACACTGTTAAAGGAGCCTATACAACTGATCATAAAAATGACAACCTGAGAGAAGCGTATGTGTCTTCGCTGCTTCTGTCGTTTAAATTTCAAATTCTGTTGCCGAGTTGACCGAAGCGAAAATTTTGAGCCTTTTTAGTAATTTATTTTATTTATTTATTTAATAATACTGTCAGCCCATGAAGGGCCATGACAGGAGTGGAAGATACGAACACATACAATAATACAGTATGACAACAAAAAAGCAAGTAAATGAAGAACTGCACACGTCTCAACAGGGATGTGAATCAGTTTAAATTCTATGCACTTTGCAAATTCCCCCAAAAAATACGAAAGAAGAATATGAACAGATACACCTTTGACAAAGTTATGATATACATATTAGTTAGCGGCAAAAAGAATATCGTGTACACATTGTAAAAATTCTTCGATGCATGAGGCTGACATGACAGAGTCGGGGAGCGCATTCCATTCTGCAATACCTCTCGGGATAAAGCTGTACTTAAAACAGTCATTGAGCACTGGAGGCTAACCTCGACGATACTTCCAGTAAAAGTTCTATTTTTCCAGACTCCCCAAATCTGACAAATAGCTAAAGTTCAGTCATCATTTCAGAGGGTGCATGATGTTGCTAGTAGAATTCTGACAGAAATGTATAAAAACGCATAAAAAAGAACTGTTCGAATTGATCAATTTCTATAGACCGTTTCACTGATTACAAACATAGGCCCTGCAAAGCTTCCGGTTTTGCTCACTGGCGTAGCTGCTGAATGTAACTGGCAAAGAAGCAACCATGCGTTTTAAAGCATAAACCTGATAAGGCACGTGACCGGAAGTTTCTTGGGGGCGGCACGCTCGCTGCTGTTATCGCGAGCATGAAACCGTCTATAGGCACTGTATCGAAAGAGGTAATTTGGCATATACTGCAGTGGCTCTTTCTTCTTAAAGGGGTTGAGACATCAAATTTGTGGCTTGCGCATTTTTTTTTAAACGTTTGTTATTGCTCCAGGAAGCATGATGCACGCACGAAGATTAATATATGCTCGGTAAATAATTTCACATCGCATTATTTGTGTGAACGATTTTCGGTTTCGGTTTCTGGGCGCTGAGTTGGACAGTGACGTCACTGTCTAGGAAGCTTGGTCACGTGGGCCCACAAAGCTGTGACGTGCGCACTGCTGCATCGTCTGCTCTCGCACACACGTTCTGTACCAGCAGAGGCAAACAAAACCACACTGCCAGTTATCATGACTAGCTGCGGCAGTTCCGATTCCGACTCTACCTCTGCGTCCGATGTGGCTCACTGCACTCTATACTCGAGGCTCTCTAGGCTTGCCCAGTGCTGTGAGTCACCGCTCATTGTACATCACTGTAATGTGGTATGACGTCACTAAAACTTTCGTTAACAGCGACGTTGGTGTCAATCGCGCTAGCAATGGGTCGCGATCGCGAAAGCGAGCATTTAGGCACTCTTTGGAAGTGAATTAAAATATATTTTAAACGTTTGATGTGTCCAACACTTCATCTTGAGTGTCTTTGCATACTGAGGAAGCCTACAGCAGGCTTTTTATAGCCTCAAAATTTGGTGTCTCAACCCCTTTAACATGCATACCTTCCTCTTTTACTACCATGTTCATTCACAGTGTAGATGACACACACACACATGCTTAAAACATAACGCAATTTTCAAAAGTGTACTGGCACGTCAATTTTGTTTCCAGTTTTTTTTTCTTGGTAGCTGTCGACTCTATGGTAGCTGTCGATATGAAGTTTTAATTTTTTGAGAGCAGAACAAATAATTAAATACATCAATATTACTTTGAATAGTTCAAAACGTGGGCTAAGTGCAGCACAAATTCGAATGTGCAGCAGGGCTCGCGTCAGTGACACCAGAGGTGGTGGTCATGTGGTATCAAACAACTCAAGCACATGTCAGTCAGCCCAGTGCAGCGGTTAAAGGCCATACAATGATCACTTCCAATAGTGTGCTTCTTTTGGAATCGCAGGGGGATCCTCTCCCCTGTTAACCCATCGAATGATGAATCACCTCGGCTTTTGTCAGCCTGTGTGCGTCTATGCGTCCAGCATCACGAGACAGCCATACTGGGTTTTGGTGACTTGCATAGCCTCCTGCTTCACATCCGAAGCTGCGGTGCAGTTGGCACACATTTTGAATGGGTTGCAATAAAAGACAACGTCATTAATTATTTGTCGTGTTCGTGATGAACTTAATTACTGGGTCAAGAGTTATCCCTTACAGATATAAAAACAAGACAAACATTTTTGTCAGTACTTATTTAGATGGGTAATTACCAGCTTGAGAAAGCACCACAAGTTTAGTAAGAATGATCTGCTGTGCACACAGCAATGTGCTCACAGCAAATTGTCTGCACTTACAGTAAATCAGATAGGAACCCAGGGTTGGGACATCGCCCAAAGTCATTTTAGAGCAATTTTTGGAGCAAGTAAAATTACGTTTTGGAGCAGTTTGGAGCAGACAAAAATGCATTTTGGAGCAGCTTGGAACAGACTAAATTTCATACTGAAGCAATTTGGAGCAGATAAAATTTCCTTTGAAAGCAGTTTGGAGCAGGTCAATCTGAATTTTGGTAGAATAATGGAATATGGCCAGGCCCTGGAAACTCAGTTGGTTTTTTGTCCACGCGAATTGCAGCGCCATCCATGAGATGGATACGGAACCAAAATTGCTTTTTTTTTCTTGTCAACCCTCTCTCAACTTTGTCGTTTGTCTCTCGCCTTCAACTATCGGCGGCGCGGCCAGTGCTCGTCGTCGGCTGTGCTGATAACGGCCAAAACGGCAGAACTTTTTTTCTGGCATTATACGGTCAGTTTTTCGCCTTCCGTGCTAGCAGTGTGGTCCCTGTGGTAACCTACCGTTGCACGTTTCTCAGCTTTTTTTCCCGCCATGTCTCGCAGCTGTCGCTGTTCATGTGTGGTTCAGTGGTGTACGAAATCATCAAGACGAAGTGAGCCATGCGACCTGAAATTCCACCGCATCCCTAAAGACAACAGGTGAGCACCGTGCTATTTACTTCCCGGTTTTTATTTGTGATAGTAATGGTGCGCAGTCGTACATGGCTGTCCGGTGGTGAGGCAGTAGTTGGCCGATTTGAAAACACCACAACGATGCTGTAAATCGTTGTGCCAACAAGCAGCGAACAAAAAGCTCCTGATAAATATAGTACCACCTGTGCATATCGCAAGGAACACGTGTGTAGGTGCGCGCTTTGCACTTATTTCTATCTAATTGGTCGCAATCGTTTAAAAATGCGTTTCTGAGAATTAAGGTACAACTAGTACTCTGCCGCGATGCGAAACGAGTTCTGTTTTGTATGTTCCAACTGCGATGTTATAATTTATGATCTTCACTGTTCTTCAGGATGGAAGCGTTTTTAACCTACGTTGGAAGGATGGACCTAATGGGTTTGCCCAGAGAAAAGGTCAACAACCGCAGAATATGCTCTGTGCCCTTCACGGAGGTGGATTTTATGGACCGAGCGAGAAGCAGGCCGTGAGAAGCTATTCTGCGCATTGGCCATTAGATCAATTACAATAAATGTTTTTTTACATGTGCGAACATGGAACACCATCCGCGTTTTGTTGCATTCTATAGTGTGTTGCACTGTCTGCTCCAATTCTGGTTTTCGCAAACGAACAATGTTGTAAGTGCAATTATTTTTTAATATAATTTGGGCACATGATTGATAATGCGTAATAATGAACGGGATTGCGTGCATGAAAACGTAAAAAGACTCCACTGCGCGCAAGCACGCAGCACGAATGCACGAATGGCACGGCCGGACAGGAGAGGAGCGCGGAGCACGCGCTTCTGTCCGGTGGGGCGTCTGATAACACCCGCGACGAAAAAAAAAAAGCGCGCCGTGGACAGCTAAAGCAATAAAAAAAGAGCATTGCGCGTGGCATGAGGGGAGGGTGAGGCGAGGCTTGTGAGGAGGAATAGGAAAGTCAACAGGGAAAGGAGAAAAGAGCGGAACAACGTTATCATAAAAAAGGAAGAAAAAAAGTTCTATAGCGAAAGGGAGAGGGTAAAAAAAATCGCGCCACTTTTCTTTCTTTTTTTCGCCACCGTAGTACCGTCATCCATCCGCTAGGGCCTAACTGAAGTGCGCCTTGGCGCTAGCGTCGACTGAGCGTCTGCTATAAAACAACCAATGGGAGGTATAGGAAGATTCACCGCCCTGATATGGCAGCTCACTTCGAAACCACGAGCAAACGCAGAATAAACCAACATGAAGCATGCAGTAGAAGTGTGCTTTGTAGCTATAGCGTACTAGAATGCAGAAGAGAGGGTTGATCGGCGGCACGGCGCATGCTATCCTGTAAAGCCGAAAACATCGGTGGCACTACAATCAAAGCATATATTCCCGTGCCGATGCTCATCATGATAGCGGTAAAATGCTCTAAAATTTTGCAGCCGAATCGATTCGGTAAGATAATTTCTGGGTCACCATAGGTCACCGAAGATCCACAGAACAGTAATCAACCCTGGCCTGGTATAACATAAAACTATGCCAATCAGTTTTTATTGCGATAGCAATTATAAGGACACTCTAGGCACATTCCTGCCGTCGTATGCTGTATGTGCGAGTAAAAGCGTGCGAGGGTGACCCGACGATGGCGGCTCAACCTCGCGCATGCAAGGGAGAAAAACGGGGAGCAAGTCTTCTGTAGTGCGCAAGGCACCGGAGGAGGGGAGGGTCACTCGCTGCTGCTCCCGTGCTTCCTCACTCCAGCATTTTAACAGCGAGTTTTCGCGGTCATCGAGTGAGATGTGTTGATGTTTGCTTGTGCGCGTGTGACACCATGCTTGTTAATTTAGTTAGTAAGCGAATGTTGACAAGTTTACACAGCCGATAATACTATTGTCCTTAGTTCATATAGCTGTCTACCAATTTGCTATCGCAATCGATGCTTTGTCTTTCGGGCGAAACTACAACCTTTTATTCCAAATCCACCATTAGTCCTTTGTGATAGGTCAAAATTGCTCAGGCCTTGCCCACATGGGCATAAAAACAGACTGGAATAGTTTTACGTTATATCGACCTTGGGGACAGAGAAGCCCGCCTGCTGCACCCGCCACAGCGCACGCCTCCCTCATATCTAGTTTGCTCGCAGCACCCTCAGCCTACTTTTTGTTGTTTTGCACCTCAGCTGGCTATTTGCCGGAAGCGCCGAAAAGTCCAGTGATATAAGCACGAAAATTACGGAAACTGTGCAGGAGGCATCATCAGCGGTTCGGGAATGTGAACGGCTACGCTCTTTTTCGGAGAACGAATCAGCTCAATGTCCGCGGCCACTGCCGGAGCACACATGCCGAAACTGTTCTGGCGCTGGAATTCGCATTTGTGTCAAAATGGCACAATTGGCGCAGGAGTCCCACTCCTGGGAACTCAAAAACCGTGTTCACAGAAGCTGGCAACAGCCTACTGTTGGAACAATAAGATGTAGCGTCATTGCCATCACAAGATAATGACGGAGCACAATTTCGTGAGGGTTGCTGTGTGTCTATTTTGTGCTTGTCTACGATCTGGAGTGGTATTTTCAATCACTTATGGAGATACGATCACTTTCACGAGATTTTGCATGGCGAGATTTCGCATTGGCGTATACGGCCACCAGCGTTCTTGGTGCTGTGCCAAGCAGCATTCCTGGCACACAGTGCCAGGAATGCTGTCAGCTGTATACTTCGACAAGTCCGATGCAGAAGCAGGTAAAATCTCGCGAAAGTGATCACTCGAGAATACCGCCTCTCTATGCTTGGTATCTGTGGCCAATGAAGCGCAAATGGTGACAACAATGCGCGGCTTTCTTGATCAAAGTTCATTAAAAAAAATTTCCGTTCTTAAAGGTAAACTCTGCACGTCTAAGTTTTTTTCGGATCCCAAACCATGGGGGCATGCTATATTTTTCTTTTATGAATCAGGAACACGTTATATTCAGGTTCCCTTTTTTCTTACTTCAAACCCACGAAAACTGGTTGTGCGTTAGAATTAGGTAAATATGGTAATTAGTAAAAAGCTTAATTAGTAGAACTTTGTTAATTAGTCAAGTATGCATTTTGATTTTTTGTGCATGTAATGTTCACTTCAATTCATTCAGTTCAAGGAGCAGAATTGTGTTATCTGCATCTAAGGAGGTTGAAAAAAATAAAACATCTGGAGTGGCAATGCTGCTTCAAAAGTGAAGCCAGGCCACCACCATCTTACTCAAGGCACAAAGAGACATCAGGGAATAGTGCAATATAGGAAACGCCTTCTTTTCGCCTCCTTCATGTTTAAGATGGCTGATTTCGCTGTAAAGATCCTATTAAATGTACACCTTTGTTTCACAGGTTTTAGGGGGAAACCTGACTGCCGCGGTACATTTTTTTAGAGTTATTATATCAGCACTCAGCCAAATATAATATTTTTAGCAAGAAACAACGACCTTTTATTTTACAATTAGCATAGTGTTTACATTCGCACAGCAAAAACACTTCAGATGTGCGCGGACTGCAGCCTACACGGCACTCTTTGAGAGTCGAAGTCAGGGCAAGCGCTAGCTTCACCCCTGGTGGTAAACAATAACGGGCACCGCCACTCCAGAAGTTCTTTTTTAAACCTCCTTGTCTGCATCAAGCCATTTAAAAAAAGTTCTGCTTATTCTGAAAAGAAAAGCAGTGTTGTATCAGTGTTGTGGAGTTGGAACCACATATTCTATTCCATTTAGAGCAATGGAGCCTTTCAGTAACTGAACTCCTTAGAACTCCTCGGAGTGGAAATATTTGGGCCATTTCCACTCCGTGGCTCAGGTCAATTGCTTACACTCCACCAATGGAAATGCTATGCTTAATAAATGTTTTTTAAGGGCTAAACAACAAAAGAAGTGTGTCGTAATAAGAAGCAAAGAAAAAGAAAAGCAATATGCTGAGCAATTATGGTCAATCATAACCCGGTCGTCAAAGAGAAAAATATTTATCAATTTAAGGTGGTAGTCCCAGTTTCTACTGGTTTGGACAAACAAAGCATCTTAAAAAACATCTAACTTGTTTGCAAACTGCTTCAGTGTTATTGATCCTTGACCTCCCATGTCTTTGTTAGGTATGTGATGCATTACACACATGCTATAAACAATTAATTCCTTGTTCAAGATGCACTGATTTATTGAGACTGAGGCAAGCCTTAGACTGATATAGTACAGGACTGCACAGCACATCTCCAAAGTATGCTAGGAATGTAATCGCTGCATGTAGCTTTTGACAGGTAGAGTGAAAGCTTACGTTTAGCAGTCCCAGAATCATTGCTGTACTAGACAGTTTCAGCTTCTTGTATATAGAGTTATCATTAAACTCTTTCGAGGAGGTTCCGTGACAGTAAGATTTGCTAGCAGTTTCCTCTCCTTATAAAGAGTGTCACACATGGCAGACCACACAGACCACAGTGGAGGAATCTTCGACATGACATGGTGTGAATTTGCGACGTCACCTTCCACTGCTTTTCCTGATGCAGCAAGGATGCTTGTGTTCTGCAAATGCACACTTGTCCATAAAAGGTTTCAGAATGTAGGCTGCATGCAGTGCGTGGTCTGATCTCTTTCTGCTCTGGTTGCTGACATGAAAAAGCAACCTGATCATTCTATTCCCACTCCACCCCTTCTCATAGTGCTACCGCTCAAAGTGCAGCTGTAGAACTGTCCAGTGAAATAACTTTAATAAACAAATCAATATTGTTACGATGCAGAAGTCACAAATAAAGATGTATTTACAATATATACAAGAGTGGAAACGATAAATAAAGAAGATGGCCGTCGGGACCGATTCCACCGCTACACGTCAAATCGTCTTCTGACTGGCACCACTCTCGGTTGCGCCATAACATAACCCCCGCCTGTAAAGGCGCCATCTCGGCACTATCTATAAGGGACGTAAACTCGCGGCAAAGTAACGTTTCAGCTGAGACACATGCACAACGTCAGTGGGGACAGGCAAGTCCAGCAGGGCGATCTTGTAGTTGACATCACCAAGCTGACACAATATTGTGTAAGGCCCGGTGTAGCGTGGTATCAGCTTTTCAGACAAGCCAACATGGCGACATGGTGTCCATAGGAGGACAACGGAGCCAGGTGGAAATCGAATGTCCCGATGTCGGCTGTCGTACCGGATCTTCTGCATGGCTTGAGACTCAGTGAGCTGGGAGCTAGTAATCTGGTGTGCCCTGTGAGCCCGGGCGAAGACATCCAGAGCATATTTAGTGGGAGCGTTCGTCGAGGAAGGAAGCAAAGTGCCAAAGGGCAGAGTAGGGTGGTGGCTGAATAGAAGTTGAAATGGTGAAAGCCAGTGATCTCGTGACGGGACGAATTACAGGCGAAGGTCACGAAGGGTAACGTGCTGTCCCAATCACTGTAGTCGTCAGAAATGTACATAGACAGCATTTCTTTCAAAGTGCGATTGAGCTGCTCCGTGAGTCCGTTTGTGGGTGGTAGGCGGTGGAAAGCTTGTGCTCGGCAGAACAGGAGTGAAGTAGGTCTTCAACAACTCCGGACAAGAAGGTGCGGACAAAGAAGAGTCAGACAAAGCTTCTTAAGTCTGCGGTGGAAGATGGAACAGGAAAGTTCTGGACAGCGTGAATCTTGTCGGGGTCGAGTTGAACGCCAGCGGCACTGACGAGATGGTCAAGAACAGTAATTTGACGATGTCCAAAGTAGCACTTGAATGAGTTCAACTGCAGGCTGGTGCGACGAAAAATAGCAAGAATAGTCGACAGACGTTTTAGATGACTCACAAAAGTTGGTGAAAAGACTATCACATCGTATAGGTAACACAGACACGTAGACCATTTACAGTCGCCGACCATTTATTTGGACTCGACGGGAACCGTCGAAAAGTCTGAATAATCGAGAGTCCGAAAAAAAAGGATTCGCCAGAAAAAAGTACCTTTATGGTCCCAGTGGTTGGAAAAAATTGTGAATGCGTGACTGTACACATGCACGCGTTCGCATGATCAGGTCAGCCTGTATATCTCACAGTGTCTGACCATCGTTATAGGTAGAGAAGAGCGTCGTCAAGGCCTGCGCTAAAGTCCGCACTCGATGGCTGTGGTGTGAGTGGTCATCGTCATCAGAGTCACTGTTCACTTGCAATGGCTCCAGAACCTGACGCACGATCTCGTCATCATCCAACTCGGCGCAGGGCAAGATGGCACTGTCGAGGTTCGCAAGCTCTTCAAACGTAACAGCAGGGATATCGAGCTCACTGGCACAGGGGTCTTCGATAATGTTCACGTCAGGCGGCATCTCAGCCACGGGGTCCTGGCCTGTGGCACTGTCCTGACTATCAAGGAGAAATCCTGCATGGCGAAAGCAGTTACGCATTGTGTCCACCGTCACTGCCTTCTTGGCATCAGACAGGATGCTGATGGCCGAGAGCACATTCACAACGTAGTTCTTCCCGCAGTCCACACACGACAGCACACGATTCAAAAGGCGCGATCGGTAGTGAACTTTCAAGTTCCTAATCACGCCCTGGTCCATGGGCTGCAATACACTTGTAGTATTTGGCGGCAAAAACTCTAAATCAATCGCCTCCAGACTGTTAATGTGCCCATGGGCACCACAGTTATTGACGAACATGAGCACCTTGCTGTTCTGAAGCTCATATTTTCGGTCAAGCTTCCGTACATACTTTTCGAAAAGATCCTCGGTTATCCATGCCTTAGAGTTTGCCTCATACCAGATAGGCAGCGTCTTAACCCCTTTAAAACATCTCGGATGTTTTGACTTGCCTATAACGAAAAGCGGAAGCTTCTCCGTTCCTGACATATTGCCTCCTACGACAACTGTCAGACGCTCCTTACTATGCTTTCCCCCGTGGCAGGGCTCCCCGGACAAAGCAAGCATCTTATAAGGCAACATCTTATAAAAGAGGCCCGTCTCATCGCAGTTAAAGACGTTGTCTGGAGAGTACTGGCGCAGCAGTGCACACAGCTTGTCAGCATGGTAATTCGACACAACGGTTTGGTCAACAGCCCCACTCTCACCACACATCCGTTTAAATGCCAGGTCGTACCTTTTTTTTTTGAAGGTCTGCTGCCAGCCATCGCTAAATTTAAATCCGGTAATATTCATGCACAGGGCCAGCGTATCTGCTTTTTGTCTGAGCAGATTGCCAGACACTGGCGTCCGAATAAACGTTCGGTGAATGTGGCCTAGCTACAGTGGTGCTCAGCCACATGTTCAGTGCCTCTTCCAGCTTCAGACGGCTGCCACCACGGAAATTTTTCTGTTTCCTGCTTCCCCGCAGACACTTTTTCCGCTGCCTCCAGGATCTTCCCCTTGTTTTTCAAGTAATCGGAGACGGTTTGCTTCGAAATCGAGAACTCCCAGGCAACTTCGCATTGAGCTCGGCCACTTTCCACCTGACGAATATTGGATGCTTTCTTCGACATCGTCAGAGTCTGGTAATTGCTGTGTCTCGGCGCAGATGGCAGAGCCATTCGTACTATGCGACGACTGGACGAGATCGTGTACAAGCAGATCAGGCCTAGCACACAAAGCAAAAGAGTGAGACTCAAAAGTTAGCTGTTGACAAGGCCTAGGTCAAGTAACAACTAACAACGCAAAGGCTGAGCACCGACTTCCAAGTTCACTGGCTTGGCCTGGCCTGCAGTTTGGCCATGGCAGACAGTCAATGAATACTGGACTAGCTAAAACCCGAAACACAGCAACTATTACGTGCAGCTAACAAAAGTATAGCCTTCGAGATCGACAATTGTAACTTGTAAGTGCTGTGTGGATTTAGACATCAGCTATCCAACCATAGCAAGCGCAACTTTTCAGTGCTGGCAACCTAGCAAAATGTAAACATCGCGGTCAGCTTATCGTGTCATTGGCATCGCGTCTGACCAGGCAGCCAGAGTCCGGAAAATCAAATGGCGAGCTGTAGGGCATCTAAACTACTGGTCGTGGTTATACATTTCAATGGGACGAGTGGTGGTGCAACGAAGGTGTTCGAATAAACGAGCATGTCTGAATTTTCAGCGTCCGAATAAACGCTCGGCGAGTGTACAGCCGCAAAGTAAGAGGCCATCATTCTTTTGAAAGTTGCCGGGGCATTACAAAGACCGAACGGCACAACCTTTAATTGGTAGAGGCTGTCAGGTGTTATGAAGGCAGTTTTCTTGTGGTCCATGTCATCTACCGAGATTTGCCAATAGCCTGATCGAAGGTCTATGGATGAAAAGTACTTGGCAGAGCATAACCGTGGCTGTGCAACTGATGGACTATAGAAGCTGTGGGGTAGCTCAAGCTGAATGACACTAGACGTGCAGTCAAAGAGGGCTGAATGGGTCGACAAAAAGTCTAAGCCGAGTACAGTCTACGCTCGATACAATGGACCCACTTACAACAAACTTTCGGATATAATGGGCCATATTTCAACCTTAGTTTGCTCTACCTATTTTATTACCACAACGAAGTTTTCTTTTAACGCACCAGGCTATAACGGACTATCGGCTACAGCGGACGAAATTGGCGGCAATTTTCTTCAAAATCGGTTGTATAAAGCGTACTCTTGCCATGTCAACACAGGCTGACAACAGATTTGCGAGGGTTAGCCGACGATCGCGGTCTCAATCTCGCCGTGGGCGTGCGACGGAGGAAGGCGGGGCGGAAGTGTGCAGTCTCTTTTGAGCGCGAGGCACGGAGAGAGGGGTAGGGAAGGGGCGTTCACCTCTGGCGGCTGCGGCTCACGGCGTGGCCGTACCTTGAAAGCGATCTTACCTTGAAAGGACAAAGTGCGCTCAGTGCCGGTAACTTCATATGCGCTGTGCATTCGACGTTTAGTTCGCTTGCTGCTGCTCATGTGCATCCTGACTGCACCGTTTTGACAGCGACTTTTCATGTTCATCGAGCGAGATATGCTCATGTTTACCTGTGCGCGCGTGACACCATGCTTGTTAATTCAGTTAGTAAGCGAATGTGTACAACTTTATATGGCTGTTAAGTCTACTATCCTTACTTCGTATAACTGTTTACTAATTTGCTATCGCAATCGATGCTTCACTTTTCGGGTGAAACTGTGACTTTCTCTCTTTTTTTCGCGACCAAAGTTTCGGAAGGGAGGCATTTCAGATATTACGGACTTCGGATAAAACGGACATACAGTAGAACCCCGCTGTTACGTTCCCGGGTGCTGCATTTTCCCGGCTGTTACGTCGTTTTCGACCGGTCCCGGCACAGCTCCCATAGAACCCAATGCATTGGTAACCCCGCTGTTACGTCGCAACTGTGGGACTGTTCCCGCATCATACGTTGCGAACTGGCACCCCGCACCGGCCCGAGCAGCCATTTTGACTTTTCATGTTGCTTGGCTTGGTTGCTTGACGATGGGATTGACTGCCCAAAGTGCCGGGGGCGACACTCATGACGTATTTTCAGTTTCCGCCAGCAAAAGTGTGGCCCTTCAGATCCGTATTTTCTATCTAAAGATGGTGTCTATGATGCGTTACGGCCCTAAAATTGGTTTTGGCTCATAGATGTTCCGTATAAAGTCCAAGAGCGATAACGCCGTCGCCGCACGCCATACGCTGCATGAGTGAGTAAAAGGGTGCGAGGGGAGCCGATGACCGCGTCTAAATCTCGCGCGCGAAAGAAAGAAAAGCAGTGAGGAAGCGCGCCTTATTCAGTTGCACTCAAGGCACCAGCGAGGGAGCGAGGGGGAGGGATAGCGGGCAGCGTTATGCTCTGGCAGCAACTGCGTACTGCGCGGCAGCGCGCAGGCCGTATCTTGAAAGTGATCTGCGTTGGGGGCAGAGTCTAAGCAGTGTAGGCGCGTCGGCGGCTCGTAGCTTTGTGCGTGCTGTGTGTTCTCGGCGCTCAGTTTGTGTTGAAGCGATAGACAACAGCACAAAGGTCACTTCGCACGCTTCTGCAGCGGCGCTCAAATTCCTCACGCCAGCGTTTGACAGCGCGTGTCCGCACTCATTGAGTGTGATGTGTTCATGTTTTCCTGTGGGCACTGACACCATGCTTGTTAATATAGTCAGAGTCCTTCCATGTTTTTCTGGTCACGAAACTCCGCCGTCACGCTATGGGAGAGGTTCATACGCCGCCCAAAGCTGCCGCGACGCGGCGCCACTGCGCACCGGAGGGCACCGTTCGCGTACCGAAACGCTTGCGCAGTGCGAGGCGAGCTGAGTGATCGGGTGCGTTCTGTGCATGTGCTGCGCTATTTTTCGAGTGCTGGACTGTTTAGTTGAAGTGGCGGGGTGGGACAACGATGCCGAACACGTGTTGCGTGCCGGGTTGCCGTTCCGGCTACAAGGGCACGACCGGTAAGGTGTCGTTGTTCCGTTTGCCTATTGACAAGGAGCAGCGCGAGAAATGGAAGCGGGCCATACCGCGGCAGGAAGGTGGCGGTTTAACTTCGAATCGAAGTATACGCGTGTGTGCGCGAAACATTTCGACGCCTCCGACATCGTCTACAAGTGCCCTCCAGCCAGCTAGTCGCTCTCCTCCAAATTGTGGAAGATCATTTGGAAGTGTACACAGTTGACAAAACTGCCTGTTCTGATGTGTACATGAATATTGTGGAGAATGTTTTGATGGACAGTCGTACTGCTACAGCTGCTGTCGGCTGCAAATCGCACTTCGTAAGCACAACTGCAGAAGTAGTTCAGTTTTTTCTTAAGACCTGCTTGCATTTTTTCACAAGAGAAAAAAACAAGGAGATGCAAGCAAAGGGACGAGCTTCATGTCCAGCAGGGGGTGGTAGGAAACCAACCAGTTGAAGAGGTACCAGTTAAAGGGGCGCAGTAGGAATCACGATTATCGTGTAAAGGTGACCACTTACAAAAAACTGCAATGCTGATGAAGCAGAACAAAGGTGTTGCAAGGTCTGATGAGGGCATTGATGATAAAACACATTTGTTTCATGCTTTGTTGCAACCTCAATTTGTGTTATGCTAGTGTAGCGTAGTTCACATCACAACAATAGCGCCTTCACCACAACAATCTATGAAATGTATAACATTAGAATTCCTTTAAATGCAAATGTTAACAGGATAATATGCATTGTTTTATTTTCCATTGTCCTTTAGGCTATTGATGGGCTACAATTCTTCAATTGCATGTACTTTTAAGTATATAAGCAGCTATAAGTAAGGAGGTTATTAGCGCACTGTTAGCTATATTTGCATTATGATTTGTTGAGCAAGTTGTGTGTGCATGATTAAGTAACAGCTGAAGTGGAATGGTGGTATCTCTAACCAGCCATTTTTTTTAATTGCTGTATTTGTGATGTGGCTACTTGTGTTCGTTTGAGAGTTGTTTTGCCATGTGTTATGAAATGCCTATGCTTTACACTTTCTTGTGTATAGAAACAATCTTATGCATTGTGCATTTATTGCTATTCGTTTGCTGGTGTTTGTTTCCTGCCCCTTAATACATATCTCTCACGTTTGATGTTTTTTCTTTATGCTTATTATATCATATTATTATATCTTTATGCTTATTATATCAGTGCTTTTAACAACTTCTTGCATTGTGAATGGTGGAACATTCATGACCGGACACCTCTTTGTGCTGTTTGTATTTCGCTCCACTTATTTTACATGATAAATAAATGATCATGCTTGTATGTTTTTTTTCACCAACACATTTTATTTCTTTTCTTAATCGAATTATAAAGCAGTTTTTTTTTAATTTTTCGACCATGATAAGAATATCAGGACCGGTGATTACAACATTTTAACATCCTGTAAATAGTTGCGCATTAGGAACCAAAATACCTAGTCTCATCGTTTCTGCGTCGAAACCACGAGCAGCTTGAGTAAGTGCTGGGCTTACTGACGCTTCTAAAAGACTGCTTGCTAAGGCAATTGCCTAATTACAATACAGCTACTTTCAACTGTGCAGGTCCTAACACTTCACGTTCGCCTTAATCCGTTGCTAAAAGCCGCACCGAAGACATTTAGTAGTGAATTTTGTCTTGCATTTATCCATCTAAATCTCATTCAGAAATATTTCGGCATCGTTTTGCAGAGAAATCTGAAGCGCACGGAGCAGCTCAATTTCCTTTTCATTGTCATTAAGTATTCTACAGAAGCAGCCTTTTGCAATAATAATTTCACACTTTTGATCTCCGGATAAGATACTGCCCACAGTTTAACAGAAATTGAACAGCTGTGCTCGGTGAACAATCTGGCGTTATGCGCAACGGAGAGTTGGCGCTTACTTGCGGGGGTGCAACAGCCCATATGTTTGCATCTGGTGATAAGTGGGACCACTGCCAGCTTTGTGCGAATGCGCGATGTCTAATTTCAGGCAAATATTAAACTAGGTGCATTTTAAAAGATCCCAGGTGGTCAAAATTAATCCTGAGTCCCCCACTACGGCATGCCTCATAATCGTATCGCGGTTCTGGCTCAAAATCCCAGAATTTTTTTTTTTTTGGTCCGAGACCGCCGCAAGCTCCATGTTATGAGCGGCTTTTTTTTCGTCCCGGGCGCTCATATCATGGCAGAAGACGCAATCAGGTAGTTATTTAAGCATGTGGAATGTTAAAAATAGTTACGTGAAAGTAAACCGACGGTTGTGGAAGTTGAGAAAGCTAGAATACCGAGGCTGCCCCACACACAACCACAGCGGTAGCGGTGTTCGCATGCCCTCCCATGCACGGTTGCGCCTCTAGCGGCGGGCGCTAGCTCTATATGAAACTGAGGCGGCAGTTTCGTGACCAGAAAAGCATGGAAGGACTCTGATATAGTTAATAAGCGAATGTTTACAAGTTTATACAGATGATAAAACTACTATTCTTACTTTGTATAGCTGTCTACTAATTTGCTACCGCAATCGTTATTCGACTGTCTGGCCAAACTACAACTTTTTTTCACACGTAAGAATTAAAATAATATTGTGTGCAGTTCAACACTACCCCAATTCTCAATTTTTCCTGTTTCCCGGCCCTTAAATTTTTTTTACGGTCTCGTGAAAAGCCTATCAGCGGGGTTCTACTGTATTTTGTCAGATTAGGAGGGTCCGGAGTGACGAGACTCGACTACAGTAAAACCCCGGTGATGCGAACCCAGCTGGTACGAATTTCGGTGTGATACAAATTCGTAACATTCCCCGGCCGAAATACATTATTAACAATACAAAAAAATCGGCTGTTATGAACGTGTTGCCGCGCCACTGCGGATCATACGAATGCGTGAGCAACAGCGCTGGCGGCCAAGCCAGCGGGGCGACCGGCACAGACAAGCCGGCACAGAGGGATCCCGCGCAATCTCTCATTGGTACCCACGTCGAGCGGACCGAACCATATCACAGCCTAGCCGATGCTTAGCGAGAAATAGACGAGGT
Organism: Dermacentor silvarum; assembly: GCF_013339745.2. Classification (NCBI taxonomy): domain Eukaryota; kingdom Metazoa; phylum Arthropoda; class Arachnida; order Ixodida; family Ixodidae; genus Dermacentor; species Dermacentor silvarum. The sequence goes on along the minus strand of NC_051154.1, from coordinate 271,471,188 downwards.
CCGCTGCAGCAACAACAACCGAGGCGCAGCCCCGACGGTCAAAACGCTCCCTGCACTCGACGTGCTCAGGGGTTCAGTGGCGTGCGAAAACATTCTCAAGATCATGTGCGCGCGCTTATACGCCTTTCAAAAGGCGATCGTTGACGATTTGGGCAAGAAGAAAACGACCCGTTGATACGTTTTTCTGGGGACCGCGGGGAAAAAAAGAAAAAAGAAAGCCGCAGTTTAGCCCGAAAGGTGAAGCAACGGAAGCGCAGCAGCAGCGAGCGAATTAACCTTTGCGCTGTCTCTCGCTTCAACGCGAACTACACGTCGAAGGCACAGCGCATACGAAGCTACTGGCACTAGGCGCACTTTGTCGACATCGCAGTTCACGGGTGCACACTTTGCGCACGTCGCAGATCGCTTTCAGGATGTGGCACCCGTACGGGTGCATATCTGCAACGTGCCGGTCGCTTGTTGCAGTGTACAAGCTGGCTGCACCGCCACATTCAAACGCAACGTAACATGCAGGAACATTATAGATTAGCGAAGTATCACGGGGAACGCCCGGTTATTCGAATACAAAAGAATTTGTGATGGTTACTTCGATCATACCCCGCACCGACAATGCTCTCCGCAGCGCGCCAAATCACGTGGCGGCGCCTCCGACCGGCATTGCTCCGACAAAGCAAAAGCTTAGGCGAGACCCCTCAACGACGCGCAGAGAAAAAAAAAAAGAACCGCGGCGTCACGGCAAGGTCGCCGTTGCTGCGTGGCTCCGGAACACGCGTGTACATGCCAACGTCTCTTCAGCTAACGCTGCGGCTGCAGCGCAGAGGGAAGAAACGGCGGAGGCCCAGTCCGGCCAACATAGAGTTAATATACTGACTCTATGCCGGCCAACGCTCACTTCAACGGCAGAAAACGAAACTTCAGGGAGCTGGCGCCGGGCCGGCGGGAGCGGCGGATGCGCACGGAGACAGGCTTAGGTGGGGGGTCTACAAGGGTGTTGAGAGGGAGGGCGAGGGGAGCCACCGAAGCGATAGAGTTGCCGAGGCCAAATCCACTTCCCTGCCGCCCTCCTACCTCACCTACGACGGTCCCCGCGCGCGCCCGTTGCCGTGTCGCCTCTTCCTCTTGACAACCACAATCTCTCTCTCTCTCTCTCGCCGTGCCTGCGCCGCCCGCTCCCTGAAGTTTCGTTTTCTGCCGTTATCGCGAAGCGAGCGCGGGCAGTCTCGTGGCCCTGGCTCGATATGTGCTTGCGCGCCGTGATATTTCACGAATTGCACCGTTCACACGTGGTGCTATGGTGCACGAATATTTCAGAAATAAGTCCTTCTTTTAATTTGAACAAATTTTTGGGCTCCTTCGTGTTCAAATTACCGAGATTCGACTATACATGGAAGTCAATGAGATTTAGGTCAGGACCGCGAAAACGCGACGTAGCAGCCGAGAAAATGCAGCAACGAGGAAGGTATCAATGGGGTTCCACTATTAGAAATCTTTTCTGCTAAAAATAAATTCATTTTTCTTGATATTGTGTATGTTTTGATGATACAAATTTCGGGTGATACGAATATTTCCCTCTACCCCGCGAGATTAGTATCACCGAGATTTTACTGTATATAACATTGTATAACAAAACACTGGTTAGGAACCCCGTGATGCCAATGCGAGCAGTGCACGAACCAAGCATGGTAGGCGTTTCAACATTGGCGACGCGGAGGGTGCGTGATGCAGCGGGTGTGAGAATTTTGTTCAGGCGTTGGCGCAACTGGGCACTAATCACAGATATGTGCGCGCCAGTCTCTACGAGTGCTGGGACACTGACACAATTGACTACAATGTCCATCAAGTTCTGTTTGGTCGGCAAAGTGATCAGAGGGTTTAGCAGTCAAGTCGTCAATGCAGCATCGCCTCCGGGAGCTGCATCACTTTGTTTTCTAGAGACAGGCGTAGGGGCTGCATCGGGGACGGTGGACGATGAGCCTGCGGCGATAGGGACGATGGTGAATGAGCTGGTGGCGAATGAGACGGGTGATGTTGGAATGACGATGAGGGACTATTCCAAGCGGCACGATCGTCATTGTTTTGCTGTTGTGGTTCAACTGGAGGCTGGTAACGATGATGGCTCTCTTCGGGGTGATAATAATGGTGAATGGCGGTCGTCGAGGGGAGGAGACAGTGTGGTTATTACAATACCTAGCAACGTTATCGATACACTGGCAGGCAAAACAGATTAGCCAATCATCTGCGGTTCGCCACTCGGCCGGATTTCGGTAGCATGCAGGATACCGCTGACCAGTGGATGGACAAGGAGCATTGGACAGCTGTGAAGGGGCAACGGCATAACGAATGAACTCCAACATTGAGTTCTGCGCGGACTATAGCTTGCACAAATGGCAATGTAGGCAAGTTGTTCGGCTCACTGTGGTGGGAAAAAAGACGCTGCAGGAACCATGGCTTCAAGTTCTCGCCGCACTATTCGCGTCAGGTCGGTTGATGATGACGGTCGCTACAGTCCTAGCCTGTCGTCACAAGAGGATGTCACAGCTGTGTTTGGCAGACGTGCGAACAGCACTGCAATGCAGCGGCTCTTGGCCTGCTCAAAGCGCTGACAGTCTTTTATGATGTTCTGTACTGTGTCACAATTTTTGCACATGAGCAGGTTGAATGCATCGTCAGCGATCCCCTTCAGTACTTGGGCAACCTTGTCTGACTCAGCCATATTGCGGTCGGCCTTACGGCACAGAGCCAGCACGTCCTGGACATAAGAGACGTATGATTTTGTGGACCTTTGGACGCGGGTCGCTAGTTCTTTCTTAGCGGCACTCTTCCGCCCGGCGAGACGGCCGAACGAGTCTCTCAGCTTCTGCTTGCACGTGTCCTAGTCATTAGGCTCTTCATGGTTATCATACCACACCTTCGCCGTGCCTTGTAGGTAGAACACCATTAGCCAGAATAATCATCGGATCCCATTTGTTGTGGGCACTTACACACTCATACGTGGCGATCCAGTCTTCTACGTCAAGGTGGTCAGTGCCGCAGAACGTTCCTGGATGCTGCGGCTGAGCCAGGACAATCGTCGGGGTTGCGGCGTTGCTGTGAGCCACGCCATTTCGGGTCCTGTTTCATCCATCATGTTGTCCAGTCCGAGGTGACCACCACTGCGGAGCACCGTTGTCTCTCGTGGGTTGGATACCCCGCACCTCTCGCCAATTTGTTACGATGCGGAAGTGACAGATAAACATGTATTTACAATATATCAAGAGTGGCAACAACACATAAACAAGATGGCTGTCGAGACCGATTCCACCTCTACGCGTCAAATCCTCGTCTTTAGACTGGCACCACTCTGGGTTGCGCCATAACAATATTAACAGTTTTGTCAGTAAAGAATGTCAATTTGGCAGATTTTTGTCAAAATTTGGGACCACATGAGAATCTCTTCCCTACCAAAGTTGTCTATAAATACAGCTACATAGTGAAAACAAATCTTTATCAGTTCCACAGATGAGGCTGTGCAGTGCTACAGACCAAAATAACTTTTGGAATAACTTTCTTGCTACACCATGTTCCACATGCGTCACCAAATTTTGAAAGTGCCATCACATGATGAGAAAGTTTATTTCAGCAAAATTATTTTATAAGACTCTGGGCAAGCTCATACAAGCCACATTTTTTTAGAAGAAAACTGGAGATGGTTGGGCATGTCCTGTGTGGGACACTTGGCAGGGAATGAGCCCATTGTCATTAGGGCCCTTTTGAAGCAGGGACATGATAACACTGTTCAGTGAAAGAGCAAAACACACTTACCGGTGTGGATATGACTTCGCACACCTCGTAGGGGTGGTTGTCCCTGCAAAGTGACATGTGCTCGCTGTTACTATGGTTGTTAATGCACAAAAGTTTCCATGACTACCACTACACCTGTCTGCAGATCCCCGCTGTGCAGTGGAGTTAAGTACAAGACGCGACATGTGAGTCTGTATCAGCAGGCTCATGTGCAAAACGCGTGAGCAAGTGGCAGCCTTGGAAGTCCGCGTGCACACCACAAAACCACAGAATGATGTTTAAAGGCCAACTGCAACAAAATTTCCGGCTGCGTAAGATCCTTAGTTTAAGACAGTGTACATATAGAGTAGCTTCCGTGCAAATTTTAAGGTTCAAAATACGAGTACAGTCAAATCTCCCTACAACGAACGCCACTACAATAAAATTTCTGCCACAACGAAGATTTTCCGATTCCCCATCAGCTGCCCATAGAAAGTAATAAAAAAAAGCATCTTCATAACGAAGGTGTTTTATTCGGTATTTCTGCTTCAAGGAACTTTTCGAGACGAAACTGGGACTGAACTGAAATTGTAACTGCCGAGTAGTCAAATTAGAAAGCCCTTCCAAAGCTGCGATGATCGTATGTCCACTTGAACGAGGTTTTCGCGAACGAAATCAAATTCAAAGTACGAATTTAAGCCACTGCAATCCATAGCTACGTGTGGTCATCACGCGCCTACACGAGACTACATGGGATCACCACAATTGCTGCCGTTTTCTGTGGTGTGTGTCCAGTCGAAATGGTTACGTCAACGAAGAAGTGTAAATTTCTCTCTCGAGAGGGCACATATGATTGCCGAGGCTGAAAGTGGAAGTAAAAAATTTCACAATTTTGCTCGAAAGGCGAAGTATCGATTGCGATAGCAGATTAGTAGACAGCTATACGAACTAAGGATAGTAGTTTTATCGGCCGCATAAACTTGTAAACATTCGCATACTAACTAAATTACCAAGCACGGTGTCACGAGCACACAGGTAAACATGAAAACAACTCACTCGATGACCGCGGAAACTCCGTGTCAACATGCTGGAGTGAGAAGGCGCGGCAATAGCAGCGAGCGAATTGACCTCCGTGCCGTCTCTCGCTTCACTGCGAACTTAACGTCGAAAGCACAGTGCACACGACTCTACCGGCACTAGTTGCACTTTGCCCACATCGCAGATCGCTTTGAAGATGGGGCCTGCAGGGGCGCACAGTTTGTGCACATCGCAGATTGCTTTCAAGATACGGCGGCTACGCCGCAGCCACTGTTGTCAACAAGATGCCAACGTCTTGTCGTCTGGGGAAAATGACAATCCGCTAGACACACTGACTCCGGCCACTGGTTTGAAAGTAATGGATTCTTTTGACCTCATCTTAAATGTTATCATAGTCCACGACAATGACATTGCGATGGCTCTTTTAACGGACTGTGAGACTCGCGTAACGGCTTGCTTGTTGTGAAGCTTAAGAAATCCAGGCTGACCGACTTCTGGAAATAAAACTTCCGGTAAGCGCAAGCTTGCCGACTTTGTCATAAATCTGCAGTGAAATTGCAATATTTCAAACAGCTTCACTGCGACAGTGCATGTGCAGCAAAATGAGTGTTTCGCGATCGGTCGGGCACGCACGTTGGCTTAGGTGTCGGCTGCATGTACGAAAAATGTAACAGCGGCGCGAAATGCATTCGGTCGTAAAGTTGACACTTTAATGACCGCCTTCGGTATGTCTCAACCTTTGCCCCCACGCCATCGAGAAGATTTCCTGGACGATGGTTTAGGCTTCGTTCGCAGCTTTGCCGTGTGGCGTACGTATATACATACTAATTTCACATCAACGAAGCTCTGCCACAATGACATTTTTCGCGTGTCCCATGAATTTTGTTGTAGCGGGACTCGACTATAAATGGAAAAAGCAAAATGAGGCGTTGTTGATACTGAAACACAAAAAAGGTGCCGCCATTACCATTTGCCAGAAATTATGCAGAACACAAAATGTCGAGAACCAACACAACTCCTTGACACGAACTCCGAGATTAGGTGGCGCCCGCGACATGTTGAAAATGTATGATCTGATGTGCTGGGATTAGCATCATATTTGTACTGCTTAGGTCAAAACCAGGCTGCAGCGGCCACATTTTGATGGGGGCAAAATACAAAAATGCCCATGTAATGTGCAGTGGGTACACGTTAAAAATCCCAGGTAGTGAAAATTAATCCGGAGTCTCCCCCTACTGTGTGCCTCATACTTATATCATGGTTTGGCACGTAAAACTCCACAATTTTATTATATCTGCTTAAGTACTATTAAAAAATTACCGGGATTCCAAGATTGCTTTGACAGTATATACAAGATCATCTATATCCAATTTAGCCAAAGTGAGATTTTGTTACAGTTGGCTTTTAAAGGTAGTGAAGCAAACAGAGTTAAACGACAGAGAGAGCTGTTGCTGCTGAAGATGAACTCCAGGCAACACTTCCACGGCTTTTGTGCAAGTGTGCACCACACACACTGTGCACGTCTATCACTTTGTGGTCTTCATTATGTTCTCCCTGCTCATAATACAGCGCGCAGTCTCGTGTGTTCCATCTCATATACCATACTGTACATACATGACAGAATGTTTCTTAAAAGAAAAGAATATGCAGCGTTTCTTTATAAGAATGGCTTGTACTGAGGGTTACATAAAGAAACAGAAAGTAAACCATAAATAAAGACAAAGCACTACATGTACCAAAAATTTTAAGTGCTGCTTGACATTGTGCATCACTAATTGTTGAACACCCCCTAAACCCCCAGTCGCTCACTCCCTTCAACCTCTCTGCATTTGTAACAGAAACCTAAACTAAGAAACAGGCTTGACAATCAATATTCTCCTAAAAAATTAAAAATTAAATTATGGGGTTTTACGTGCCAAAACCACAATCTGATTATGAGGCACGCCGTAGTGGGGGACTCCGGAAATTTCGACCACCTGCGGTTCTTTAACGTGCACCTAAATCTAATTACACGGGTGTTTCCGCATTTCGCCCCCATCGAAATGCGGCCGCCGTGGCCGGAATTCGATCCCGCGACCTCGTGCTCAGCAGCCCAACACCATAGCCACTGAGCAACCACGGCGGGTAATCAATATTCTCCTGACAAAAGCAACCAGAACATGAGTCTTAGCCTTCTGACTACCTCAGATGAGCTGGACTAGTCCTGGGTAAGGAAAAAAAAAGCCCATTTACCTCACAAAAAATGACCTGAGTACATCCACTCATCCAATTCACAGGTGGCAGAGCAAAACATAAGAACCACAGCATCATTATAACCATTAGCATCATTCACCTGTCATCTGCCAGTTCTCGTAGTTAGGGATGGGCAAATATTCGGTACTGTCGAATATTCGGTCGAATAATGCTATATTCGTTATTCGCTTCGATTCGAATTCAGGTATTCAATATTTTCGAATCATTCGGCGCTCCCGAATAGGCAGCCAAAAGCCACGGACGGCCGGTACACATCTCGGAGGCTATGCTTCATGTCATGGCTGCTATACATCAACCACAAATCTCGAAGGCTAAACGGTTTTGCATAAAGAGACGGAGATTTGCGACGCAAAAGAGCAGAAACGGCGCTAGCGTACAACCGAAACGAAGCGGCGCAGTCTGCATCGCCATAGTCATCAGCGGAAATCGTATGTGAATGACAGCACTGACGGAACGATTCGTGCCTATTTGTGCCTTTATTGCGTTTACCGCCGCATAACAACGCGTGGCTGCGGGATTTCATAGTCGCGATCTATTATCGCGTCGATAGCTGCCACGGATTCTTCCACAGAGGTTGCTACAAAAAGTTTCGTTTTGACTCAATACGCACTTCGGCCGCATGTCTAAAAAGCTGCGTAGTGCCCATCCATGATCTCATATATAGCGACCATGATTTCGTCTACAGTTGTTGCAGTGAACAATAGTTTCGTTCTGACTCGGTGCGTGCGTCGGCCGCGTGCTTAGGGTACGGCCATGGTAGCGGCAAAAATGCGCGTGAACGCCTTGCCGCGAAAACCACCGTGGCAAGTACGTTTCCCGTGCGGCAGCGCGATATGATCTCGCACGCTCTCGGAACGCGGAATCACCGTGAGCGAAAAGGGTGCGATCGGAGAGCGTCCAGAAATCCCACCATAGAACCGTCAGATACGACGATCGTCGATTGATAACCCAGCGCAGAGCGGCGGAGGTTCGGTTGCCATGGCTCCGTGAGGTCACCCTCGTCGCTCTTGATTGGTTCATCTCGCGGTGCGTGCCGCAGAAATGGGAGACCCATTTCACACCCCCGATTCCTGCCGCTTTTGCCGCGCGCAGCATGACACGCGCGTTTTTCCCGCTAGCGTGGCAGTACCCTTGCATCGCCAAGTCGCCGTTCATAATCGCATCGATAGCGGCCGCAGTTGCGACAAACAGTTGTTTCAGTTTGACTCAGTGCAAAGCTGTCGAGGATGAAGAGCACCGGCTACATCGCGATGGACATGCGATCTGTTGGCGGTCGGCTTACTGGCGAAAAAATAATCGGGATTTGCGCGCGGTAGTGCAAAGCGTGTCGAAAATGATGGCGCGCGCCGTGGCCGTGCTGCGAAGGAAGTCGTGAGGCCTCAATCGCCGCTGCAGGAGCCAGTCAGTCACGAGATGACGAGAATTGCAGCTTCCGCACTGCTTTTGTGCAAAATAGGAAAAGGATTTGCTCATCCATTACACTAATAAAATCGTGCTGACGTAGTAAGCATTTGCTTATTATTTTCTGGATACCCTGATAATTCGGCATTCGGTTAATTCGGACATTTTTTTTTCGGTCCCATGAAATTCGAATTAACTAGGTTTTGCTGTAATATGCGATATATACTATTCGAACTATTCAATTCGAAATTATTCGACCAAATCACTATTTGCTTCGAATTCGCTTCGAACCTCAAATTCACTATTCGCCCATCCCTACTCGTAGTAGCAATATGAAGCACCACATCAGAAAAACTAGCACTTGAGAATATTATTTCATATCAACTCACATGGAGAAGTCAACCAAGTCAGAAAGACGCAGCGAAGAAACAAATCTGCGTGGCTTTAGTTCAACATTATGCGATATCACAGTGCATTTAAAGAACACAAACCAAGAAGAATCAACACGTTTCTACCTTTCGACATGAATGGTTCATCAGGGCAGCACTAAATATATATTATGCAGAAAACCCAGCGCACAGAACTTCTGTGTGGCATTTTATTTTATATTTTACTGCAAACAGCAGTTATGAGGCATAAAATGGGCTGATCTTGTCTTTTCATTTGTTACACTTTGCTTCAGGCATGAAACAAAGACAAAAAAAAAAGACATCCAACTCGGAATCGAACCTATGATCTTCCGTTTTCAAGCTGTACAGAACATTCTAAACATCACGCTAAGGCTACATTGTGCAAGCAAACATATTTCCATTTGGCGCTGACAAACATCAACGGTATTAAAGCGAATAGCTTTGTTTGCCTCTTTCACACATTTGTGTGGTTGGTGATTAGACTTTCACCCGCTGATACAAAGGCGCCAATGCAAAGGGCGCGTGCTCTCATGTAACTGAGTTGTGGGGCGCATTTGTTGCTGAATACCGGCTAGCTCTATGAGACACATATGGTGTCGCGCATGAGCTTTGTGGCATCTGAAGGATTAGATACTGTGGTGGAGCACTGAGGAGAGGACAGCCCTCCTGTCGCTCTCTCCCCCTGTGGTGCCTGCGGGAGAAGAGGACGGCAGTTACCTGCCACGTTGGCATCGCGGAGTTGGAGGAAACATACACGTCATGAATCAGCTTATGTGTACAGCACCCTATACTATTGCCACAGATGTGCGGCTTAACTGTTCAGTTCTCGACTGAATACGCAACAAAACAAGTGCTACCCTCACTGTAGCACATATTCGCCATCAAGCACATCATTTCTTTAATAGACCAAATAGCTTTCTAGAAGCGTTCGGCTATTCACTTACATTGCCACACATCATCAATTGTTTCTGCC